>NW_025777976.1:0-82048 GCF_021130785.1 Homalodisca vitripennis
TTATTTAGCTGATTTTTCTCTTAAGTGCTGAGTGTTTAAATGAGTTTATGAGCCATAGTTTTAGATAATTGTCTTAACGAACTTTCATTAACATTACCTTTAGATGTTTCCTGTGGATTGTTAAAATAGTTGTTATATATCTGTATGTTTTTAACGGTGTTTATCGTACTAAATTGTTAAGTTTAAACTAATACATTAATAATAATTAATAATTCCTCCTTTTATTTCTCTTTCTTTCTTTTACATTTTACATATATATGTATACTACAATTCATTCATAATACCGTAGTCTGTGCCGCCTTGATTACATAATTAAGTATCTATAGTTTTTTTAAAATTAGACAAATAACCTAGATACACTATGTACATTAACCAATAGTTTTTGTATGATAAGAGAAAGAGTAAATCTCCAAGGCTTAGGCCTGAATTGGAGGAATTACACCATTCCAATTTACATTGTAAAAGCGGGGGGGGGGTAGCAGAAAGTTATTAAACAAAATAATCAAAGAAACAAAATTTATTAAATAATCTAAACTCAGATACAGTTTGGTACACCACAAGCTTTAAAATTACATCCTTGTTATAGGCTTAAATTTGGTTACAGGAATTAAAAGATCTATTTGTAGCGAGTGAATAATAAATCAGGGGAAATAGGAAAAAGGGAACAATGTTTTAATTTCGAAAGTACAAAATAAAAGCTTTGTGTGAACATAAATTATAGTTCTTCTACGTAACTTCAATAAGATTTGTTCCCTCCCCATCTTTCCCTGACCATACTGAGAAATCAGCAGCTGATAGATAAGATAATTATTTTGGAACCGTCAACCTCAAACTGTTTCACAACCTGTCCTGAGTAGATAATGCATAATAACCTAAAATTATGTGATACATTATATGATTATGTGATGTGTTTTGAGTGTTATAGTGTGTTGTGATTAGTTAAAATTTGGATGTTTGATAAGTGCAGTGGTTGTGCTGTGAGAATTTAGTCTACGGTAAGACGAAGTTTTCTTATTTCATAGTACATACAATTAGTCAATCAATATACAATACAATATACTTATAAACAATCATGATAGGGCTTTAAATAAAATCTCACATACATCATGACTAAGTGACAATATTGAAACAAGAGAGACTCAATACTCTCTATTTCCAAAACCCAGTTTTTGACTAGTTTATGAAATAAATTCAAACTATTTACTTCTTTTAATATTGTTAGGTAACTTATTATAAAACTTTGGAGCAAGAAAGCAAAATGTTTTAGTGAAAAAGGTCGTTTTCGGCTTCGGAACATAGAGATCATTTGAGCTTCGTAATTTCTGTTTATATACAACCATTGATATTACAGTTTCGGCTTTTAACAAAAAACAATTTCAATACTTTGAAAACATATTAACTGCCTCAAATTGAAAATTCTTTGATGACAGAATAAAGGAGATGATGGGTGGTCAGGTGGTTTTTTACATACTATCCTTAAAAACTTTTTTTTGCAATACTATCAATGGTTTTAAGTTTGTGACATAAGTCCCACCCCAGCTTATTAATCCATATTGTAGTCTGCTATGCACTAAAGAAAAATACAACATTCTCAAAGTAGCCCCATTGCACAGATTTTTAACAAAATAAAATATTCTCAATATGTTATTTATTTTATTTTTGAGGGTTCATAATGTGGGTTTTCCAACTGAGATCAGAGTCAAGAATAATTCCAAGATATTTTATTGACTGACTTCCACATATTTCTTTACAGTACAATGCACACTCATTAGCCTCAGTTAAGCAATCAGGGCACTTATAAGTAATTCCATTGATAAATTCTTCGTTTCCTCTTAGGCCAAAGTTGACGTATTTAGTTTTTTCAGCACTCAGTATCATATGATTTTCAATGAACCACCATCCAAGACAGTCTAAATCAGATTTAATTTGATACTCTATTATATTAATGTCATTAGAAATGTAGGTTAGGGCTGTTATCATCGGCAAAAGATATAATTTGCCCTTTGAAATTTACCATTGCAGAGATCATTTATATATATTAGAAACAATATTGCACCGAGCACCGAACCCTGAGGAACACCACAATGTATAATTCCAAAACCACTTAAATGGCCATTTACCCTAACACTCTGCCTTCTATTTTTCAGATAGCTTTCAAATAATTTATAGACGATTCCCTCTTATACCCACAATCATGTAACTTTTTCATTAAAATATCGTGATTAACTGTATCGAATGCCTTTTGCAATATCTAAAAAACAACCTGTAACCTTTTCATTATTATTTATACCATGTGAAACTTTTTCCATAAAGTCACACGATTGCTACTTCAGTACTGATTCCTTTCCTAAAACCATATTGATTTTTGCTAAAGAACTGGATTAGGTCTAAATACGAAATAAGCCTCTCTTTAATTGCTTTCTCATATACTTTAGACATTGTGGATAGAAGGGATATTGGTCTATAATTGCTGCACATTGACCTTGAATCTTTCTTATGGATTGGAATTACGACCGCTTCTTTCAGGTTTATCTGGAAATACTCCTGTTTCAAAAGTTAGGTTAATAATGTAAACTAGCACATGTACATATTTTTTATAAGTTTCTTTCTACAATTTAGAACTCATTCCATCAATGCCAGGTGCAGTGTTACTCTTTAATGATTGAATGATTTTTGAAAGGTCATTTTCAGTTACAGGCGTCAAAAACATGGAATGAGTCATTCTTGTTTGCTCAAAACTATTCTTCAAAGGACTTTTACTGAAATTATCGGGCTTTTTAATATCATTACACATATTTTTCGCCACTGAGAGAAAGTAGTTATTAAATTCATTTGCAACCTCCTGCGGATCACTTATATTTAGGTTGGGCAGTTCCAATATAATGGGAGATGGATATTTAGTCTTCTGGCCAGTAATTTCGTTTAAAACCCTCCAAGTCCCCTTGGAATTTCCCTGATTTTCTTCAAACAAATTTTTATAATATCTATCCTTAAGATCTCTTATTTCTATTTGTAAATTATTTCTAAATTCTTTATAAGTGTTGCAGTATTGTTCATTATTTGGATTGTTTTTAAATTTTTTCCAGAGACAATTTCTAGTGTTGATCTTTTTACATATTTCTGTACTAATCCAAGGTTTTAATCTCTTGATTTGTTTCTTATAAACGACAGAATATTTACTTTGTTCAATTATAGTATTAAAGGTTTCATGAAAATGGTTGTAGGCCACATTGGCATCTCTCGTATCAAAAACATTGCTCCAATCAGCATTATCTAATAATCTAAGTAGCTCATCATTGTTGATGCGATAGGTGGGAGTGTCATTGATCTTGGACTTATCTACAGCTGGTGCACTGCTAAGTAAACAAACACCTGTCATACAATGATCTGTTATGCCGTTTTCTATAACTTCTGTTGCAATTTCAATATTTTTTCTATTATGTATGCGTATATAAATGTGGTCAATACATGTTTGAGACCGCTCAGTTATGCGAGTTGGTTCGTTAATAAAAGATTCCATTCCGTTCTCCGATAATACTGTTCTGTACTCATCTATGACTAAATTGTTCTTATCCAATAAATTAATATTCATGTCTCCTATCAGCATTAAGTTTTTGCAAGCTCTAATATGGTTTTTTCGTAGGTAAGTTTGCAGCTCATTGACAAATACATTAGCAGTATGACTGTGTAGTCTGTACACAGCAATAATATGAAAATTTGTCCCCATAACATTCAATAGAAAAATCAATTACATCAGCTGACACAAATCTCACCGGATATCTTACAAAATTTGATATGCTATCATTAATAAATACAGCTATGCCACCAGACTTAGAATTTTCATTTGCTTGCAAAATTAAACTATAATTAGGAATTGAATACAATGTTTTTTTCTGTCTCAGAAATCCAAACTTCCGACAGGATAATTATTTTCGGTAAATACGAAAACAAGGACATCTCAACCAAAAACGAATCAAAATTTGCTCTAAGGCTACGAATATTTAGGTGCAAAACAACTAACCCATTTTTTTGGTCTAAATTACCCAGACAGAACCTAAAAAATAAACAAACAATAAAAACTAAACTCAATTATTTTTCCTATTTATACTATTTTACATAAATACTGTACTTACAAGCTATCAAGGTCAGGACTGGCATTTCACATTTATTACTGGTCCGTTGTCTTCTTTTCTCATCAGGATTTTGCCTCCTCTCACCCAGAGCCACTTGTATCCGTTGGTCCGTCGAAAGTCTCGTGCCTTTTTCAAGAGCATCCTCCTCGCTGGCAGTCAGGGACTCGTTCAGGTAAACCGGGTTGTCAGTTCCCAGGTTGAGATGTCTAGTTGAGAATTGGGCCTTGGCTCGGCGTTTTTGCTAAAAGGTTGTCTGCATCAGTCCTCCGTACAAATTTTACAATTATTCCCGGAGGTCCCTCAGCATCCTTCCTCTTGCCCAATGTATGGCAAGCATCTATCATCTCCTCCTTGATCTCCATCCCAAGAGCTTTGCCAACATCCTTGACTGTGTCCATTACATTATTATTTCTCACAGGGACACCCTGTATTTCAATACAATTCCTTCTTGTATACTGCTCTTGTTCTTCCAGCCTAGACTCAAGGGCATGCAGTTTTACTTTGAGCTGCACATTTTCTGATTCTAGTCTCTCTATTGTAGTAATAAACTTACTTAACTTTTCAGAGAGGTCTGTATTCACTTTTAGGCTATCATCTACTTTAGAGTTTAAGGCTTCATAAGAGTTTATTGAAATCTTTACAAGATTGTACCTGCTGAGCCTTGAGGTCCTGTATCGCCTTCATAACATCCTCCAAGGTCAAAGAGCCTTGTGTTAGGCTAGACTCTAAAACGTAGGCTGGTCCGCCTTTCCTTCGCACAAGGTGCACACCGCCACACTGCACCTCCATCACCCGTGAAAAATTCGACATCCACCTTACTAAGTTTTTCACACACAGCATGATAATGGTTTTGAACAATCATTACACTGAATCTTTAGCTGGGTTCTTGTGATTGATTTACTGCAAGTTAAACAGGTCGACATTTTGAGGTTATGTTGTAGTAGGCTTCCAGTCCAAGTATAACACTTCACTTTACACAAGGCAATTATCCAATATCTAACTGCGTAATTAATTTGAATAGCCTCCTGTATCAAAATAAAAACACAAACAGTGTACTGAAACTCACTTTACATAACAATAAACTAAGTTTAGATGGGAGCTCGATAGAGACAACTGCTCTGCTTGGCCGCCATATTTGAAACTACATTGCTTCTTTACGTCAACACTACTACTTTCATTAAACTGCGTTCTGGTTATACGATTCCTTACATAAAACACAAACATATTATTAAAATATAATTGTATACGTAATTTCTCTCTGAGGTTATGGTGAATACGGTAATATACTATTTTCCAAATACAAAGCCCAGAGACACACATAAATACGAAAATTTGTACTATATTGTTAATTGTTCTGTCTGCAACTATAATACCTTCGTACAGTTTAAAAATATTCACTATAATTTAATATATTATTATTACATTATATAATACAAAATATTATTTATTAAGGTAATTTAAATTTGATTACGCTTTTTTATAATTTTACAATTTATTTTGCAGGTATGCATCACTTATCATTAACTTGATTCAGGATATTCCAAATGTGTTCATCGTGAAAAATCTCGTGTATATTATATTCATTAGTGATATAACTGCTCATAACAATTTTAAGGAAAACGTTATTTCAATAAGGTTAGTATAAAAATGTAGATCATTAAAGATTTTATATCAATCAGAACTGTATACAAAAATGTAATATTTAAATTGTCTTGAATATAAAACATTTATTATGGCTTTAAAATGCTTAAGATAGTTTTATTCAAATATCATAATTACTTTTGTCTTTTATAGTAATTCAGTACACATTTTTTAGTTAAATACAAATCAAATGTTTTAGGGGAAAAGAACGTTAGGTTTAGGCCTTGCATATAAATTATATATACTTGTCCAAAACTTAAAATGAGGTACTGAGGTTTAAAATTTTGTTGTGTGTAAGTCAAAGGGTATTACAATAATTTCTTATAATTTACAGATTACCATAAAAAGTTGGTTCGATGAAATGATCACTAAACAGTTCGTTGTCATAGGTTAGAATCCTAAAGAGTAGAGGAGGTTTTTTAGTGGGTAAACCCGTTTTAGGGGAGTCCCACACTACAGGCTGGCCACCTGCGTGCGTAATTTCATTTTTCTGCTTTCTCTCTAAAAAAAGTTTAAACCCATCTCCGCTTTCTGAGAAAATGTATTTATGTATAATCACATAAATATCTGACTTTGACATTCCTAGACCAATGCTATGAAAAGGTTTCTTAAGGGAGTAGAAGTGGTGAAAATATTAAACATTATTAATGCTGGATTTGGGAATAAAAACTTTAAAGCTGAATTTTTTACGGTAAAATCCGCAATTATTCATGTAAATATTTGCAAAAAATATCATATAATATGTAAAGCTATCAGGACCATATAAAAAGGTAGAGAATTTTGGTTTTAAGCACTAGTTAGAAAAAGATAAATTTGCTAAACTTTGCTAAAATATATTACAATGTGTATCTTTTAATATAATAATATAATGAGAACTTATCAATACCTTCAGACTGTTAAACATAGAATTTCATTCCGAAAGATGGACATATACTTAAAATTATGATCAATACAGTTATTACAGTTTCTCTATAATAATGATGTGTTAATTATGTCTGGGATCCTGTATATTACTGAAATGTTTTATTAGCTCTAATTTTTTTTAAACCACTACGTCTTACATAACTAGTTTACGGTATTAGTGAATTTGTAAATGTCAGATATTTAGAAACCTCAATGGTCGGCATGAATCATACAGATATATGAACTAGGAAATGTTTGAGTTAAATTTCAAAAAAGGAATCTTTATGGTAAATTATTGAATATATTTATATTGCTATTATATCTGAATTACTAAAGATTAAATCTACTGAAAGCTAGACAACATGTAGCGTACGAAAAACAGCGTTCCCGTACCGGTATTTGAACTCGGGCCCTACGGTTGATACGGTAGAGACAGTAACCGCTTAGCTATCAGGATGGCAAAACTATGTCTGGTAACTATTTCTTCAGTTAGTGTCATTTAGATGAGAAAATTGTAGCTATTTAATTATTTCTCACGATAGCAAATTTTTAAAGTCAAGAAAGGGAAATTAAAATTTATTCAAAGCAACAATGGAATCCAGTGAGTCATTGAATGTATAAAACTCTACCTCTTCAATTAGTGTGCAATAAAAAGATATATGGTATAAAATTTCAATATCGACTTTATAGATATTGTAAGTAGTAAGGCCGGTAAACTAAGCTCCTCCGCTAAAGTGTCATATAACGGTTTTTATGTCGAATCTGAACAACTTAATTTAATTGTCTATATTTAGATTATGAAAATGTCAAAGATATGGCTGTTAGACATAAGTAACAAGAATTTATTTTTATAAAACTTTTTTTATAACTTATTACCCCCAACGTAATCACCTTTTTCGGAAGGACACAGCCCAAAACACAAGTTTATCAAACAACTATCTGATTAGACAAATACATTTAGTTTTAAAATACAATAATCTTTACAAAACAAGTATGGAGTCCAAATTCAACATTAAAAAATCCCGTTTAATTTTTCATTGAGTTGGTGCTGTGGTTAAATATCGCGACTATTAATCACAGCACCAACACTAGGATGTATAATGCCTTAGGTATCAACAGATACTAAGATCGGAAAGTATTATTTCTTAATAATAAAAGAAACTTATCCATGTAGGTCCTGGTCCTGCTCGTGCTTCGCGCCATCTCATCCTGTTCCTGGAGGTATTTCTCTGGCCAATTGCATGTTGAACAACTTTTTAAGAACACAACTGTACTATCCAACAAAATTTAAATATCTCGTAATATGTTCCCTGCAGTTTCCATGGAAATATATAATTTGAATAAACTATTAACTGTTGGGTATGTTTCTCCTGTTTTATTAGATGAAGAGGTTTCTGCATGTCTAATAACAGTCAAGGTAGGTGTGATATGTTGATAATGGTTGAGAGCTTTTATAAGCCAGGGGATCCTAGAGGGTTAAGAGGTGTAATAGAGGTCATATCTTTAGATAATATGGTATATAGATATTACAGGTCAAATAAATGGAGCATATATCGTCGTGCAATAAAACGTAAGGGCGTAACTGAAAAATTATCGATTTTGAGATAAGACCATAACCCCACTATGTTTTATGCGCTCTATTTAATAGACATACTGGCGTATCTGCATCTCCTACGGTTTAAAAGTTATTGTGAAAAATATTGGGGTTGTATCTAACATTATGCTTTCAATACAAGAGACATACAGACCTATCTTTACTTTATGACCATATGTCTATTTTGTTCAGCTGTTAGAAGCAGAGACAATAGAGGCGTATCTGCACTTACGCCCATATGTTTCTTAACTCGAAACTTGTTCAGTTCACTAGAGGGCAGAGGCATACTGGTGTATCTGTTTATTTTGAGTATTAATCACTTAACTTCATGAAACTAATGTCGTTCAATGTATATTTCTAATATTTCTAGTGCTGTTAAACATTAACATTTAATAGAGCTATTCTGTGAATTTCGAGGGGGATTTTTTCACGTGGAGAGGTTGGCAATAACAAAAGTAGCAGCTGTCAGTCCTTAGTTTTACTGATGAAGAAAGACAACAAATATTGACTGATTTCTATGGAACTGGAAGCCTCCAACTGCAGAGGGAATACATTGTGAGATATGTAAAAAATAGCCACTAAGAAGAAAAAAAACAACTGGAAAAAGAATCAGTCTCGAAGATCATATACTTTTTGTATATTTTTTGCCCAAGATAAGCAAGTGAAATTCCTGTTTGTAAAAAGGTTTTTATAAACACATTATGTGTTTCAGAAAAAATGGTTAGGACATGACTATCAAAGATACAAGAATCTGGGGTTTTGGAAGGAGAAAAGAGAGGTGGTCGCTCAAAAGTTCTACAAGATCAGGACAAAATTGTTCGGGATGCAATTATCAACCACATTAACCGTTTCCCATGTGTAGAATCTCACTACTGTAGAGCATCAACTTCGAAGGAATATTTGCACCCGGACCTGAGTTTATATAAAATGGTCGACATGTTCAACAGGGAAAATAAAACAGAAAATATAAAGACCAGTTACTTCACCTACTCAAATATTTTCAGGGAAATGAACCTTGGGTTTCATCACCCAAAAAAGGACCAATGCAGGCTATGTAATGCCTACCAAAGTGGCGACCCTAATAAAAAAGCGGAACCTTGAAACAACGCTATCAAGCCCCATATTTCAGAAAAAAAAGCTTTGAGCTTTGAGGCCTTCAAACACAACATGTTAAGGATCTTCTGGTAGATGAATCAGTGTATGTGCTACTTTTTACAGCAAATAATTACTGCTGCCTATAGCTGCAGACAGTAAGCTCTTCTACCATAGAAGACTTACAAATTACAACATGACTGTATATAACATCGCCAACAAAGATTGTAGTTGTTACGTTTGGCATGAGGGCTTAGGCCGAAGAGGATTATGTGAAATCGCGTCATGTCTGTATGACTACTTAAGTGATCTTGATAACAAGAATGTCAAAGATGTATTTTTGTTCTCTGACGGCAGTGGTCAGAACAAAAACTTCTGCCATTGCTACAATGTTACTTAATGTTGTATGTACTTCTAAAAAGTATCAGATTTATATCGCTAAAAATTCTTTTAGCCGTTACAATGGCCAAAATGAGGGCGATTCCGCAATAGTGCAATAAGTTCAGCACAAATTAGTGCTGGCAATGTCACTGTACCTTCCGAACTCAAATCTATTATACGCCTGGCACGCAGGAAACATCCATATGACGTACACCAGTATGGAAAATTCTGATTTCTTGGATTTCATGGCCTTAGCCAAACAACTAAGGATCCTTACCATACGAAAAGACGACGAAGGAGGAAATATTGTGGACTGGCCAAGTATGGTCGAATACATGGTATTGAAGAAAGAACCCTTGTAAACTTTTTTCATAACAAGGCATGTAGACAGTTAGTACAGTAGTTTGACAGTGCCCAGAAGGTAACATCGATCCCAGTTCAAAGCCAAAAAAACTACAAGAAAATGAACCAAAACTGATGAAATATAAATACAATGATTTGATGGGGCTCTGCAGTGGTCCAACACCCATCGTACGGAGCGAAGACAACATGCTGTTTTACAAAAAACCTGCGCCATGATTAACTTAAATGGAAAAGTGATTGTAACCAGCGTTGTGAAGACGAACTGTTTTCATTACCAGGTTTTGATAGTGTGTTGGTTTTGACTTTTTTGACATCTAAAATTGAAAATGTTTGTTTTGTAGTTAATACAATTAATTTAAGGCAACTTTAATTTTTGGATAGTTTAAGTTTTTATTCCTTATTTTTGTGTATTTTGTAGTTAATATACTAAGTTTACAAGCCCACATTGATTTTCACAAGGTATCAAGTTTAAAAAAACTAATCTTGGGCCCACATTGAATTTCACATTGTAAAATCATATTTTCTGTTTTTTAATGATTTGTATGTAATAAATATAATTTAACAAGCTCAAATCTAGTTTGCTACCCTTTCTTTTCTCATTTACAACAGTTTATATCTTGAAAATGAATGAGCGTGACTGATTTGGATTGAAAAGATTTTGAATTTGTTTGTTTGAGACATACAGGCGTATCTGGCTTTAAATGCTATTTTAAATGGATGTAAAAAAATAAAAATGGAAAAATAACTAGCGTACTTTGATGTCCATATTCTAAGGTATTATGTGTAAAAATTTGGTTGACTTAGGCCGCTTATATCTAGATTTAAAACTTCAAACATAGGTATAAGTTTCTTAAAACTGCTCTCCTGAAAAGTTGTTATTTCGCAGTTTAAGCCCATATGTTTATTGCACGACGATATATACGGGGCAAGTTTCGATCAGTCTTACATTTCCTCAGATCGTGACTTTCATAGGTAGGAGCTTTCTGAGTCTGCGAGTTTTAAAATCATAGCTTTACCCATAAGCTGGTCCTTTTAAAATTTTTTTAGTCCTTCTTAAATAAGATGGTTTCCAGAGGCTTGTATGTCCCTATTGACCAAATGTAATATTAGATGTTTATGGTAATGCTACTAGAGCTCCAGAGATCAGTTTGTCCCAGGAGTTGGGAATTCTAGTTAAGGGAAGCTTTCAAAGGCTAAGATAGTCACAAAGGTTCAGAGTGCAAGAAGATTATGTAATTCAAAAGGTAAATAACTCTCAGCGTGAGATCGTACAGTGTTTAGGATATACCAGAGAAAAGATGGTGATAAGGATAGAAATATCTAGAAACAAGGAGACAAAGGGTTTGGTTAACTTTCGCAGATACCCCTCTAACTCAATTGCCATGATACATACACGATATGTATACGTTGTTAATTATAACTTTGTTTTTAATCCAATAATCATGAGTAATTTTCTCTTGACTTGCCAACATTCGTTACACTTGCTGGAGGTCTAATATTTTGATTAATTTTCTAAACAGTCCATTTTAGTTATGTTATACAATATCTACTATAAAACTATTATTAATATATAATAAAAGGTTTAATTATTTCATCTTACAATTAATAAGCAGGTTCTCCTAGTTAAGGATTCCTGTCAAATTTTCTATAACACACCCTTAACACTAGACTGCTACTGAGTATCCTCGTGTAAAAAAGCGCATCACGTTGCAAAGTGGTGACGGAGGGAGGTTGGTAAATGTCACTATAACCTAGCTATATCATCATCAAGTCTTACACACATCAGCTCAACCGTATAATCCCAACCCTGTGAGCAGCGACTACTCTACCGAGCGTTTAATAAGAGTATTATCAAACTGTTATGTCCAGAGAGAGATACTAGACTGTGGTTACGTCTAATGACGTTTTAGTTTAATCTATTTTAAAATTTATAAATTTTCTGTTTATTTTTAAACAGAGAGATTTTAAATTATCAGTATTGAAGGGATTTGGGAATCTGAAGGCTTTATTCCAACGTACAAACAAGGGCTTCGGCAGCATCGGCCCCCTGCTCAACTCCACGAAGCTACCGACCAGGACGAAGGTCCTGCTCTACACGGCTCTGATACGACCAGTGCTCACATATGCGGCCCAAGCATGGTACCACCTCACCTGCAAGACCGCAAGGAGGCAGTTGCTCGCTGTCCAGAGCGTGTGTCTCCGGCGGGCCACTGGGTCGCCCTGGTTCGTGAGGAACACCGTAGTCAGGGCTTTGTCCAACGTCCCTACCATCAGGAGCTTCGTAGAAGGCCTGACATCGAGCCTTGAGGAAGCTGCAGAGTCCTCACCGTGGGATCACTGCAGGCGTCTTTCCATGGATGACTGATGACATCGACTACAACTTCGACTGCACCACGACACTTCACGTCACTGACAGGTAGCGAAAGCTACTAGGGCTTTGACCTTCGAGACACACAAGGCAAAAGCCTAACCGGCAGAGGCCTTGAAAGATGTGGGGGATCCACCCCCCCCCCCCACAGTCACAGCGACTTGGACTTGGAATTGGTTATAGCTTGGTCGATGTGTCGAAATTGACTGTAAACTGATTCTTTCTGTACATCTATAATACTTAAAGGATTTAAAAACACAAATCTCAAGTTCTAATTATAGCTCACAAAAATATACGAAAATAATCCTTCAAATAATCTTTACACTTTTTATCATATGAACAAATAGTATATAGTTTGATGATGTGTTGAAAATGATTGTGAACTGATTCTGTCTGTACACCTAGAGTACTGAGAGGATTTAAAAACATAAATCTCACTTTATTTTTTAGGTCACAAAATATACGAAAATATTTCTTCAATCTTTAAACTTCTTATCAGATATCTATGAACAGATTATTATATAGCTTGGACGATGTGTTGAAAATGATTGTGAACTGATACTTTCTGTACAATTAGAGTACTGAAAGGATTTAAAAACATAAATATAAGTTATTACTTAGCTTACAAAATATACGAACGTTATTTGTTGATCAAGAAAATCTTCATGTAGAAATCCTGTTAATTTTAAACACGTTATAACTAAATAGAAAACTGTTTCACTGCACATTTAAACTGCAATTATATAATCCTTTAGTGGATGCAAAATACTAAAATTACTATTTTGATCAGTTAATTTAAAACAATAAATTACTTAAAAAATTAGTGTGGAGTAAAGATTAAATATATTTAATTTATTTTTGAAATATATTAAAGTGATTTGTTTGTAATTATTAACTCCTGTAGAGGACTGATACAGTAAAAGCTATCTCTATTTTCATAACTATTCTGCAATGTTCAAACCACTTCCCTAACACTAATAGGGTAGTCACACTAGCTCATTTAACTTTCCATATTTATGGCATAGTTGTCATTGATTACACCTCTGTGCTTTAAGGAATTATAATTTGATGTTTACTGCGCACGTTACGGCATAGATATTTTTATCGTTTAAATGTAAAAAAGATAAAATATGTTTCATATTCAAATATAGATACAGTATTTTGATTAGTATCACTATAAACAAAATACAGAAGTTTAAATACAGATTACGCTATTATATACTTGATTTTGTGCTTTAAGAGGCCTGTGAACATATCTGCACAGGACATAAAGGCTTTCATCAAATGCATTCTCTCTTTTTATTAAGAAACCACTTCCATTAAGTTATTGCTTTGGAATATTTAAATCAAGTAGTCTACAATAACATATACTATTGAACTTACATAAACATTTATTAAAAATATGGAAATATAATTATTATACAAATACTTCACTAGTTTAGTTATAAATACGCTTGACTCAGAATATTGAAATTTTAATTTCTTAACTAGCACCCGTGTATAATAAGATTATTGTTAATGAATAGTGCGTTCGATTCGGAACTCAAACTCTGACCCTTTACGTGACCTAAGTTGGTAAACACATACTACCAAGACAGTAGAAGGTGTTTGCTAGGGATACTTTAGTAATATTTCATCAGCGTGTGCCCAATAGATGGGAAGGTGCAGGTATTTTAATACTGTCCCGAAAAGAATATTTAAAATTATTTAATGCGTAAGTTTTTAATTTATGAAAGCCATAATGATGTCCATAAAGAGAGTGAGTGATTAAACTCTCGACAGGAGAGAGTCTGGTGTACGATTCAGTAACTACTTCATAAAGATGTCATAGAATATTTTTTCTTTTCAAAACCACCCTATAATGTTTTTTTATAATTAATTGAACAGTGTAACATGATATAGTCGATCACTGATATTATTATTCAGTTACCATACACTTACTATACTTAAATTTAAATATTTATTCCATGAAAATACGTCAGAAAGAAGGCGGTTTGACGTAAGTAAGAAAATATTTCTCTTATATAAGTATTGATTTTTTATTAAATATTTAAAAACAGGTCAAATTTCACCACGCGTCAAAATCTCGTTTATCTCATATTACAAAACGATTCTCCCTGTATTCTTTGGGTACAGAGCGGATTATAAATAGGCTTAAAAACACAACATTTGCAGTAATTAAACAATGCTATTACAACCTTAATAAATCTGTAAATCAACTCATTGAAATGATTAACTTAAATATATACATAAATGATACATAAATATATTTAATTTATGTTTATACGGATGTTATAACGTTAGTATGTCTATACTCTAAACAATGTTTGTAAGCTAACTGAAATTAGGGTTAAGTATTATTATAATTTTCACTTTTATTCAAGTTAAAACATGTAAACGTAAGGCTAGTTATTTAATGAAGAAGGTGTTGTAACTACTGTTGTCGCCGAACATTTAACAACTATGAGTTTGCTCATTTATAATGTTACGTGCTAGTGAGATGTAACTTGTATGGGACTTTTTACAAACCCTAGAATTATAGAACCTGGAATGTCTGGTTTAAAACGATTCTGGCTCAAATTATTAATTTTTTTAGTTGCGAATTTTAATTGCCTAAGAAGATATACAGGCATACATAAGTAGGTCGAGAAGCCAATTAAAAAAAAACACGTCTATTTACGACCTCTATAATTAATCTATGACCTAGACAAAACATTATTTCCATAAATGCCTCACCATTCAGGAGACTAAATTTGTTTGAAATCTATCCAGCCCCTAGAGGTGTGGTCGTAAGAAGACCAAGCCAGCCTCTCCAATCATAGCCGGTAAGGGGTGACCACACCCTTGTCTAGGCTGGCAATAACCATTGACTCATAGGGAACAAACACTACAAACTCCAACAGTCATTTACCGCAGTATACCTGAACTATCAAACTATACTTGCAGAATATCTTCATTTGAGGTTGGTAATGTACCGCTCCCGGATATCCATAAGGTTGTACAGATTTAAGTAACATCGGTTTTTGCTGTACCTAGTGTGGGTTCAACCGGAAGGTATAAACCAACCAGAAGTAAACCCTCTGGCGAAAGTAAATGTATAAATAAATATTGCTGTGTTAGAGCTAGCAGATAATTTACATGAATTCTTCATAATTATTTCAGAGGAATCTTCATAGAAACTTAACAAAATTTTCTTGAAAAAACAAGATCTTAGGAACATAATTTATTTAATGCTCTCTAAATATACGTGCTTGAAACTGCTCTTACTTTCAGATTTTTTTATAACATTCCATTTACAGTATGAGAGAGACGTAGTAACGCACATATTCAATACAGTTATGTGAGTTTATGTAAAGCAACAGCTTTAGTAGCCTTCAGCTTAAACGTAACAGGTATTAAATCTATTATTAGAAGCCATTGGTAAATTTTATACCTAAAAATTCAAGTATATGAACAGTTATAATTCCTGAAATGGAAATATATTAAACAAATTCAACAAAAAGTAATATTCTGCAGCGATTTTTTAGGTTTTATTGATATTGTTATTTAAATTCAAATAATAACGAAGAAGGTTTTTATGTATGTAGTATTCTTGTTACTATGCGAAAACAACGTGCAAAAAATAGAACTCGAACTCTGGCCCTTAAGTTGATAAGTTGACACAGCATTACTCAGCTACGTTAGAAGGGGTCTACTTGGCACATTCTGGTAATTTGTCAGCATATGCACATATGCAAGTGCACCTTTGCATTAATATGCTATAATTTTTATTTTTATATGGTATTAATATTGTTATATAATGCAATGTTCTTATCATGAAAAAATAAATTATAATGTAGTTTAAGCGAAAAAGTTTAAGTATTTTTAAAATAGCAATGGCGTCCAGTACAGATTTACTGGATTGACTGATATTTGTTTTGTGTACAAAGAGAAGTACAAAACAAAATGGGTTAAAATAATGTTTATTTGCTAAACTGTTCACAGCTATATAAATTATTACGTGTAAACACTTAAAACATAACCTACTCAGGTGATTATTAGTGAGGCAGGAAAAGTGTATTAGTTGCAAGTATTAAAAGATTAGTTACAAGAATGTAGATTAAACCTTATGCTAACCAGTAACGAGTAATATACTTGCAAAAATATGTATTATTTAAAATGAAAATAATAACGAGACAGTTTTTTTGACGCTCAGCCTTATTCCGAGATTGGACATGCACCATCAGATATAACTCATTCTTCTCTATGTGGAAATTTCATTAAAAGTTTTTATACCAGTTTTCTGGTAAGCAAGTGAAAGGCGAGAGTGCGATAAAGTTCAATATTGTCACTAACGTTTAAAATTGGCTGCAATATATTATAAATTATTTTTTAACTGCAAATAAAAATGTAACTTGTTAAAATCTTACATAATAGTACTAAATTTTTTACATATTTATTTACTCATCTATTTTTCTCGTTTCCATCATGGTTACCTATAAGAAACTTTGAAAAAATATTCGCTGAAGCTCATCAAAATCCAATTGGTTAACCCATACTAATATCAAACACAGTTTTTCTCAAATATAAATTAACCGTCATGCAAATATTGAAATCTAAACTCAGTTCGTTTTCGGGCTATCGTGCAGACTGACAGACAGACAAAAATTAAAATATTTCAAGCCTCACGAGTGATGAGTTTCGCTAAAGCTCAGCGTATTTCTTAATTTTTTAAAATATAACAGAACTAACTAACAAAGTGGAATATATTGAGACAAAATAAGGACGCAGAGCTGAACATGTCGTATTAATATTATCATTATAAATTAATTTAAATCGTGGAATTATAAGGGTGGTAAACTAAAAAAATGGCTTTGTGATAACTGTTAAATTTAAGTAACACGGACATCACCTATGACAATAATCTAAGCACTGAATTTAATTTTAAGAATAAAATGTCACAAATATTTTCTAATAACCCATTATACTTCTAAGGAGCCATTCTATTAAGTCTACTAAAATATATTTTAATACTATAAAAACTTAATTTTAAACTTAAAGCTAATATAATTGTTGTCATTATGCGAGTTACTTTATCTGCATGATTATCGAGTCTATCGAGTCTTTACGTTTCTCAATAACATTCACCATTACAATGTTCCAGTTAGTGAGGAATTGATATGTCTGTGAAGTAGAGTGATGACTATATTATTTATTCAATATTGAATATTGTATGTACTTATTGAAAAAATGAATTTACCTCAGTTTCCAATTGGAAATGTTTGAGTTTCTTCAAAAAATCCAGTTTGCAAGTTACATTCTTTATTTCAAATATTTCCGTAAAAAATAAAGTTTATAGTATAACTGTGTCATGGGCATAATCAATAACACCTGAAATATTGAATAGCAATCTTTACCAGCATATATTTAGTTTAATGTAATATGTGTAAGTGACAACCAGTGCCTCAGTTACGCTGGTCCCGGTATCTGGACCACAAGTTAGATAGCTTGTGCCTTCTGAACAAACATTTTTGATTGTTCCTATCTGGTTTTGCAGTAGGTTGGCTTTCCTGCCAGTGTGCTATGAACATTATATTCCGATAAAAAATTGTAGTGGAAAATGTTCATAACAACTAGGAGTGGGCATTATTTTCAAATATAGCATTTTTGACTTTTTTCAGAGTAAAATTATTATTAATAGTGTAAGTGAACCATATAAAGGTGACAAAGGAATCTAAGGAGTTGTTTCTATAACTGTATCATCACAATCGGCAAGTTATAAATATCTTGTAAAGTAAAAGAAAGTTCTGGTGGTAATCTCATCAACTAATAAAGTAAAAGATATAGACTGTATTTCTCCTCAAATCTGTACAACAACGTTTTTAGAAATTATTGAGTTTAAACAAATTAAACGCAATACGTTATGAGTTTTAATCCAAGGTCAGCTAAAATTCACTAGTTTTCAATTTTAAAAAATTTTTACACTACCATATAATGCCTGAAAAATGTCTCAAGTCACATTCCAGTAAATAATTCCCCTAGTACTCTTTTCATTTCTTATAAAATATGTGAGAACGGACCATAAAACATTTGGATTTTGTTAAAATATGTAATTGTAGACTGATTCTTTCTGCACATTTATAGTACTGAAGGGATTTAACACCATACATAGCAAGTTGTTTCTGCTTAAGCATAAAACATAATTATATGTTAATCAAAATAAGTATCACTACACGAGAAAGTAAATTTCATTGCAAAAGTCCTTAAAATTAAAATCCTCTTAACTGAAAATGCGTTATAATGACATAGGATTTGTTTCACTGTTTTTTTTCTTTAATTGATAATCGCAAGATTAGCTTTGGGTAAAAAGAATAGTTAGAGAAAATCTTTGAACTGTAAATAATTAGGTCGTCCATAAATCCTTGTCTCGATCCTGGTCTTCGCCATAGTACTCCTGGTGTATATTTTTCACTCTTTAACGTCTTTTGAACATTAAACTGAACAATTAACTTCCTGCAACGCTGTAATCAATGACATGACTGTAGCCTTTACCACTAAACTCCAAAGAGCACAAAATTACTGCATTCGCTTTCTGTTTGATTTACGTCGAAGGGATCATGTTACACCATATTTTATTCAATCATCAATTATAAAATTAGCTGATTCAAGATCGATTCGAGTTTTGTCATTGTTGTACTCTATTAATAATACGGATTTACCAAAATATTTATCTGAAAAACTTTCAGTTTTTGGCGGCGAGTGGCGCAAGAGAAACTCGGTCTGGTGCACTAAGTCTCAGAAATCCAATACACAGAACCAAAAACCTATAAACCGATCCTTCACCTTTACCGCCTGTAGATTATGGAACTCCTTACAAGATCCTGTCAAACAAATTGAGAGCCGAAAACGGTTTGTGGCGGAGCTGAGACGAAAAATACCTGGACCGAATGATTGGGGCGGGCGGCTATGCTACTCTTTGAATCGTGACTGTGTGAATGGAAGACTGAATGGAATACTGTAAGTGTAAGTTATAGGTAATTAGCCTTAATATACATTGTTAAGACATATTTTTAAGAGGTTAAATGTAAGAAAGGACCATATGGTCCTAATTTCGCATCTATAAAGAAGTGTTTCTTTCTTTCTTTTTTTTTATTAAAAAAGGCCTGGCCTTTATCAAGCTTTTGGCCATTGCACTTGTACCTGGTCGCTCTTCTACAACCTAACGTGGTGTAAGTTTAACAAATTGTGTAAATAAAACATTTGTATTAATCTAAAGCTTTGTGAAACCTGTCATTTCTTGTTTCCCTGGATAAAAAAATATGAATAAGTACACTGGTGTGTATATTTCCCCTGTTTATCTTTCTTTCGGTTTTTGCCTTTACTTGCTTGTTTACGTCATGACTATTACTAGCATTAAGTACATGTTATTATTTCATGTTCAAAGAAAGAATGTTTTATTTGTTGAAATAAATATTTTTAAATATTTATTGATGTTATAAACGTGAAATGAGTTTTAATTTAAGGATTATTCATTCATAATATAACCTTTTCCATCAATTCACCTCATCATCATTGAGAAATCTTATACAGGAGACTTTTGCTATGAATAAACTTTAAACATGGGACGTCAAATTTAATACAATTTGTACAGGTAGAAACCACCTGTTTTCAAAGCAGAAATAATTGTACACCGCTTGCCACTATATGTTGTGGGTACAGAGAGGATGAAATACAGCACAAAACACAAATAAGCAGGTTCTATACAAAACGAACCGTAGAATGCTACAACTATAATATAAACACAAGAGAAAAAAATCTGTTTAGTATGTTAATTGTTCAGGTACTTTGTGCTGTGATAAATATTCGTTAAAACTATGACGTAAACTGCGTTGAATGATAAGTGATAGGGAGAGTATAAACTCTAATTTCTAAATAGTGAACGTACCTCATCCATTAAATCCTGGTCCTGGTCCTAGTCCTGGTTGTGCTTCTGGCGGAAATTCCTGTTGCGAGTTGGACGAATTTGAAAATTTGCGTCATTTCCCTTTAAAATGATTAATTAAGAACATTAAATTATGTATCCTACGTTGTTTCCATGGATATTAAATAATATGTTATGTATCCCGTTGCGCGTTTCTGATCTGATTTTATTATATTGGTGACGTCACGACTACTACTAAAATTTATCCCATTTCTTGTTATTCCAAGAAATGCATTCTAAGGAGAAAAACTTTTGAATATAAAACAATAAAAAAGTTATAATAGGCTTCTTCCCTGCCTCCAGTAATGATGTTCTACATTATTATTGATTGGAAACAATATTCAGAGACAATATTCAACATGAAATTTCATACTGTTGCTTATAATTAGTTTACATTAACGTGCTTTCAAATTTCTAAAAAAATATATAACAAATCACTTATTGTATATAAATATATACATATATTAAAATGCTAACCTTTTTTGAAGATTTTGTTGACGAACATAATACTTAAAATTAATAAATTAAAACTGAGACATGGGAGGGCTTATTACTTATTATGTAAGCCTCTCAGGTGACAAAGGCTCACGGTTATGAGAATGTAATTTGTTTTCAATTTATAATATCATAATATCAAACACTTCCAATAAACTCCTTACAATAGTTTGAAGAAAAAAACCACAAGTGAGTATAATACTTCTATCTAGTTAAGGCATTACATCATGTAGGTTTATTAGCGCGTTACATTAATACCTTACATTATATAACTATGAAGGTTATATATTTATTACTTTAAAATGATGGTATGAAAACGTTTAATTGTTGTTTCTTCCTTTGTTTTATTTGCAAAAATAAAGGAAACGGCAGTTTATTTAGTATGCACAATATCCGTGGACTGAGTTCATAACGCATCTGTAGATTTACAAAATATTAAATTTGTTTATTTTATGAGTATTTGATAGAACACAGTCAAAACCAAAATACCCTTATTGCCTAAACTACTGAGATAAGTCTATCTTTATTGAAAATCTATTTCATAATTTCAATTCCTTAGTTACAATAATAAAGTTCATTGTGAATTACTATAGTTTAAGTACATTTTGGAAAATATAAATACATTTTGGTAAACTTGTCTTTGCTGGACATAGCTTTACATTACATTGATTGCTTGAATGTAAGGTTTATACGTTCCTTAAAATGTTAAATAGGAAATAAAACAAATTCTAATGTATTGGAGATTTTATAAGCGGTTAAATGTATTTGGGCTTTATCGCCAAATAAATGTAGATAGCTGGAGATTTAGGGTGCTTAATTAGACTTCCAATCACTGTAATTACTTACTTTTAGTGTTCAAAAATAATAGCAAATCTCTAAAAGTATGTAAACTTAAATGTTTCGAATGGGTTCTAGCACAAAAACCAAAATTAGAATGAACAGGCATCTCTACTTGGACTGGTTGAAATCAGCTGTTGCCACTTTGTTTGAGTGTCCAATTAATTATAGTCTAGATTTTTGCATGATCATTTATGACTATGTAATATGCAAGTGTCAATTTAAAGCATGGCTAAATGATCCTATGTACGAGTATGTAGCATATTGCATCTGAGTTGAGTGATAATACTACCGACACAAGTTGTAAATTTGTTTGTGTCATAAAAAAAACAGAATGTTGATGGAATACATTTAATAAATGTTTTTTTTGTTTAGAATAAGACGCATATAATTAAATAAATTTTTTACACATGTGTTTCAGGCTATATAAGTGCTTCTGAGGAAGACCAACGATTATTACCTTGGGTATCATATAAGAGAAACAATTACATTATCTTATAACAGTTATAATATAGCAATATATATTGTATTATCACATAAACATGCCTTTTCTTTAGAAGGGATTGAGGAATTTCTCGTAAGACCGAAAACAATCTTTGATACAGTTTCTGTGGTAGTTCAAGTAGGAGAGTATAAAATGGTTAAAAATTATAATTTTCATAAATCATATTTCCAGTAGGTAAACACAAATTAGCCTAACTGTCAAATTTAGCGTTCAGTAAGCGTATATAAAACATAATATTATACATAAATCTTGTTTAGTTAAATAATACAGTTGTCTGAAGGTGAAATCACTGTCATTGGTGTCTAACGGTTAGTTATAAATGTGACAAACTAATAGAAATTCCTCTTAAAAGCGGTTTTTATTTATATTTAAAATCCTTTTAATAATCTCCCTTAGACTGATACAACGAGATTACTAAAATGACAAAAACTACAATACCAAATCATGAACGCGACACCAAAACCAAAGTAATAGTCGTAATTGTTTTTATCTGCAATGTCCAACAAAACTTTTAACATGCAATAAATGTAATTGATTGTTAAATCACACTTGCCATGATTTCAAATTCATAAGCAAAAGCTTAAAAAGCCATGAACGCGACACCAATGCCAGAGTAATAGTCGTAATAGTTTTATCTGCAATGTCCCACAAATCTTTTAACATGCAATACATTTAATTGATTGTTAAATCACACTTGCCATGATTTAATATTCATAAGCAAAAACTTAAAAGGCCATGAACGCGACACCAATGCCAAAGTAATAGTCGTAATAGATTTATCTGCAATGTCCCACAAATCTTTTAACATGCAATAAAATTTAATTGATTGTTAAATCACACTTGCCATGATTTAAAATTCATAAGCAAAAACTTAAAAGGCCATGAACGCGACACCAATGCCAAAGTAATAGTCGTAATAGTTTTATCTGCAATGTCCCACAAATCTTTTAACATGCAATAAATTTAATTGATTGTTAAATCACACTTGCCATGATTTAAAATTCATAAGCAAAAACTTAAAAAGCCATGAACGCGACACCAATGCCAAAGTAATAGTCGTAATAGTTTTTTTTATCTGCAATGTCCCACAAAACTTTTAACATGCAATAAATGTAATTGATTGTTAAATCACACTTGCCATGATTTAAAATTCATAAGAAAAAACTTAAAAAGCCATAAACGCGACACCAATGCCAAAGTAATAGTTTTATCTGTAATGTCCCAAAAAACTTTATAAATTTAAATGTGATTGTTAAAACCACTTGTACTGTGATATAAAATTAAGGAACAAAAACTTATGAGTATTCCCTTTACCACAAAACCAATAAACTTCTCCTATGATATGCCATCCCTAAGGTGGATCGTTTCTATGGATAATACGGTGTCTCTTGTTTACATAAACCTGCTCTTAGCAACATTACTTCTTTTCGTCAACACTAGTACTAACATTAAAACAGGTTTTCTGGTTATGTGATTATATATCCGTATACATACTGTAAAGACAAACATTTGTTTAAAATATAATTATGTGATTTCTGTCTTAGTTTATGGAGTGTGTATGATAATAGATCCAAAGTGCTTTAGTTACTTTGAAAAAATATAAAATATTTCCCCATGTACGATATAGCTAAAAAGTAATGAAAGTAGTCGAGAACGAAAGCTTAACAGCTTAATCACTATTATTACGATAGCGAGAGATAGTGAGAGTATACATTGTGATTTCTAAATAATAAAACTAAGTAACTCATCCTTGTAGGTCCTGGTCCTTGTCCTGCTCCAGGGCATCGCATCCTGTTCCTGGTGGTGATTCTCCGACTTACTGCGAGTTCAACTACTTTTGAAAAAGTATAATAAACTATCCCACAATATTCGTAAGAAATCTTTACACTTTTCCTTGTAGTTTCTATGGAAATCCATAATTTTAATAAACATCACTGCCGGGTATGTTTCAGTTGTTTCATTGATTTTTATTTCTATATTAAACTATATTTTTAGGTTACATCTTTTTACCAACATTCAACCTACCAACACACAATAATGTTTATCAATTGTCATTATCTCGTTATAAATAAGTATATTCTGTGATTTTAATCGTGGAATAAAACAACTTATAGGATTTGTTGTCTGTATTAGGTTATGGTGAGTGGTATAAAATATATACACAGAACAACAGGGAAAGTGTTCTGTGTTGTTTACTCGGTTGTTCATTTACATATACAAACCTACGTACATTTTACAATTATGCTATCATATAATTCAGGTAGTTTATAATACAGAGCACTTTACAATTTTCTTACAAAATTACAGCTATTACAGATTTCACTACATGAGTGCAAATGTCTAATGTAATTATGTAAATGCTCAACTGAGAACATTGAAAAGATTATTAAATTACATAGTATTGTGTATTAGAGAGGATCAATTAAATTAGCTGAAGCTAAAACACAACACCGCCTTGATGTGTTACAGATCTATGTACATTTATTGAAAAGGATGTTACAGTTTACTTATAATAAAGATAATACTACAGTATGAGTTAAAAATACCGTTAGAAAACGGATGCTAGAGTTCAACGTGAGGAGCATTTCACATGTTATAAAAGACCTGCATGTCTTAGAAGAGTCTATGGCAAGGGTGATATTAGAAAATGGATGAAAATTCTATAAATTAGTAATTTTTCTTACATAATGGCTTTTCAATAGGTTAAGTTTCTCAGGACTGTCCTAGTTCGTGCCTCTCATACTTTAGGGAGATTTTATTCCGGGAGTTTTGAAATCATGGTTTTACCCACAAGCTAGTCGTTTTAAAATACGAGAGTTTTTCTGAAGTCCAGTAGATGAAATGGAAGATTCGACAGTTATGGTCATGCCATAGCCTGGAGCGTAGAGATTAATCTAGTCCATAGGCTACGGATTCTAGTTCTGGGAATATATAGTATATTTATGGCCATTGTAATTTACTTTGGTCTTAGTATTTTTTATCCCATAGTTGGTTTTGCCTTGTTGCCCGAGGAAGACGTTATATGTACGTACACAGGTCTGAAATCCTACTTCGCTCGAAAGACAACTAAGACTGGTCTTATATAAAGCTGCATATTTTTAGTAAATGTTTTAGTAATTTTCCCTTTTATATTTGTTTTAACAGTTCTGATTCCGCACTGCATATTTGATGTTTGTTGGCATGCTCAATAAAAATAGTACATTAATACTAAAAGTTATTTTTCATATCTGATTATTTTATTATTCTGTGCTCAGCAGCAGTTTACGAGAAAAGGTTCACGTAAGATGTCTTTTTACTATCCAAATTACTCTATCATTTCACAGTATAACGTAAGAAATCTATAATAGTAGATAAATGAATAAAAAAATGGTTTTACTGCCATAAAAACTAGACAAGTAGAATCATTTAACAGACTCTTTCAATTAAGATTGCAACTTTGGGGGACAAAATGGGAGACTAGTAGCTTGGAGGGATTTTTAGAATCTGTATTACATAATTACATGTATTAAAAATTGACATAAAATAATATGTAATTGCATATATTAACAAGACATGGCAGCAATTATAAACATAAACAAAGCCTTGGCAACTATTTTCTATAGCGTTAAGAGTAAGAATTAAAACTGTTATTAAAAACTAGTAGATAGCGTCAAAGTGAAGATCTGTACAATTACTGTTTACCACCTCAAGGTGCAGCGCTGTCATTCAGACTTTTTATTGGCTGTGAATGACTGGTGTAGTGACTCAAGGGTAATAAAAATAACAATATGAGGATTTTATTTGATTCGGAAGCGAGTTCTCAGAAGGAAGTAAGAATCTTGTACTTATGTGTGGTATTTTACAAATAGCAGGGTATTTTTGACTTACATTTCTAATACGAATTAAATATAGATCCTTTATTATTAATAATTCGTTTGCATTTTTATGGATTCAGTTCATCTGAATTGCGTTGTCTCGCTAACATTTGCAATATCAACTTACATCAACATACAAATACTACTAGAGAAACATTAATTTCACAGGAGATTTACTTTTATAAAGCTCTACAACTCGTTAATGAAAGAAGTAAATGAAACGTATTGAAATCTTATTCTTGGGCGTATAAGCTATAGATAATGAAAACATGTAAAATGAGTTGGAGAGATGAAAAATTACTCGGGAGAACACGGACGAGCGAGTAATCAAGCGCGGAGAGCTGATGGCTTAATTTTCCGTGGAAAAACTGTGAAGTCATCAGAACTGTTTAGCTTTATCTCTGAGTTTTATACTGCTTAAGAGAGCTTAACTTAGAAAATATCCGCGCGATCTTTTATTTACGTTTGGAATTTTTATCGTTGCAATTCGTAAGAAATGTTATAGTTTACTTTGACAATTTAACTATACTGTGGTCTTCCACTGTGGTAATGGAAGCAATGCCATTATATTTAAATTTAATGGTTAATTTGCTGAGCTTTAGCGAAGTCTATTCCTCCAGGGGCTGGATTTAACTTTCTGCCTGTGTATCTGTTTTTCTGTTTAACTGTCGCACGATATCTCAACAACAGAGAGTTAGATGATGTTAAATGGGATTTGCATAACTTTCATTGAATATTTTTACATTTATCTTTGGGTTTAAAATGATGGCACGGAAATGCACAGAGTAAATGAATTTGTGACCACATTGAACAAATTATATTACACTAATACAACACGACGCCGCGACGTACGGTCAGAAATCACATAATAGAATGTTACTTTAATACCTTCTTAAATATCTAAAATATCTGTATTTTGAGGAAACGACTATTATTATTGCATTTGTGAATATAAACCCTTTGAGCCTAATCAAAACCTTCAATATATATATAATAATTTATATATTAAACACACGTTCGTAAAATTTAACAAATTATTTTTAATAGTACTAGTAATAAGTTGGATTCTTACAGAATTAGCTATTGGTATTCTAATATAAAAATAGTTTATTAATGTATTTTTTAAGTGATTACGTTTGCTTATAATATATAAAAATATTGCCAGTTTATCGACAGTAAACTATGCTGTTATATGATAAAAACAACAATAAGTTCCAAATGTGAATGTATTTTTCAGATAGAAGCAATACATCTAGAAGTAAAACTGTCTAAGTCGCATGATCTGTGCACTGTCTCAAATACGGAGCTGTGAAAATTTATTAATCATCAGTATCAGCTTGTATAAACTTTAATACTCTTATACTGCTTGTTTTATTTCTGACATCTGAGATTTCATTTTTTTAATACTGCAAATGAAAAGTTACTCTCCATACAGGTAACTTTATAAATTTGATGGCATTCAACAATGGTCTCTAAAAAATTTTAACTATTTTATTTTGAAAATGAGGACAATTTATTATTATAGTATATAATATGAAAATATAAGAATTACATTTAACGAAATATATGTAAAAAACTCATGTTGTAAACTGTTTGATTATATATTTATTTTGATAAGTGACATTAATTTTTTATTAGTGTAGTAAAAAATTTAATTTATTTCAATTCCGTAGATTGTTACTTTAATAACAAAATATAATCTTTAACTCTTTCATTGAAAATATTTAAAATTCAGTAAACGAAACTTGTTAGACTACTTGAAACGCTTTAGTATTTTCGTAGTTTAGTCCGTGTTTACTATTCTAGTCCAGCACCTTGATTGTTCAGAATTGTAATAAACGAAAACACTGAAAGTCCCTATTGAGTTTTATATTTATAAGGACTTTTATTTCATTTATAGTGCTGAAATTGAGTACTAGATCCTTTCTTACAACAATGTAGACCAGCAGACTGCCCAGTCGACCTTGAAGTTATAAACAGAGAGATGCGTTATTCTTGACAAACACTCATTCTATTTAGGCATGAAACAGAAGTTTAATTATTATTACTTACAGTTATAATGTTAAATATTTAAAGTTGACAGTGTAATATGACTCTTTATCTCTTTTACTTATTACTTCAATTAGATATTTTGTATCCATTCTAAAAAGGAAGAGGACTCGGGTGTAGGTTTTAGAAACCAACCGAACAAATAAAATTGTATAGACTATATTTTCTTGCAAAACTGTATAGCACTGTATTTAAAGTTATTGATTTTTAACAATTAAACATGAATTTGTAAGGCAATGCTAATTTACCCAGCTAGTACACATTAGTTGTAGCTAGTTTTCAATATTTTGCCTTCTAAAACGCTAAAGATATTGCTTTAAACAATAAGTGAGGAATTAGTTCTCACAAACAGTTGTATATTCTTTATGACCTACGTAAAAGAGTTAAAAAAATCAACATTTATTTTGGAACGAATAATATTATTGATCACCTATTCTCCTTGGACTCTATTGTCACAGAGAGGATTAATAACAGCTAAAACTAAGGTTAATAACTTCCCTAGAGGAAAAGTGAACGGAAATTCGTTAAAAATTACAATCTTTTCAAAATGCGAAAGAAATCTAATTAAATGATCAACCAATGTAATAATTCTCCCTAAAACTAGGATTTAAAATGCTCTGCGTAGTAAGAGGGAAAATCGTGATGTGTAAATGTTAAAATTACTCAGCCATGTGAGTCCTGGTCCTGGTCCTGCCTCTGACCATCACATCGTGTTACTTGTAGTACTTCTCTGATTGCTATGAGTTACATGACTATTAAAAAAATGTGCGATAAAATTACGATTTTACTTTTATACCATTTTACCTGTACGTGTTTTGGCACGATTAAAGAAAAGTTTTGGCTATTGAGATATAGATAAACTTGCCTAAGCACTTAATTATGAAAACCCAAAGTCTGAAGATACTGTAAAGAAACGAAGAGACGAAAAACGTTTACGTAAAAAGCCTATTGTTCTTACAAACCAAAACACTTGCTAAAACAGAAGCTAAATATCTACTAGTGTTGAGGCAAGTAACTAGTAATGTTAAAACAAGGGTAGTTTACTTCAGCAGGCAAAAGATTTATATGACCCCTTTAAATACATGGTTATTCCTTTCTTAAATGTGAAATACGCTTACTAGCAAACAAATGCCTCCTAATACCAGTTGGTTAAGTTAGATTAGGTTGAATGTAACAATGTGAAGAAGATGTAGAAACACTGCGAGGGCTCTGCACGTGCATATAATTTCTGCTCCAATGACGTTATTACTTTCCTCATTTTAATTTATTATATTTACATGATTTTAAGTAAATAACGAATCTGATGTTTAGCCTGTAATCTAAAGTAATAACAATAGTTATATTATGGTCTGACATATTATGTTGTACACAGTCAATGTAAAAAACTATTTTATTTTTATTTAGTAATGAAACATAACCACATAAATTCCTAAAAATTCCAAAATTCATATATTAATTACAGGCTAAGGATGCTTAAAGCATAAGATACAAGAACAAAATCTCTAATAATACCTTATGCTTTTTAAAATTACACACTCATATGTAAAACCATGTGTGAATGCAAACGAAAATAAAGTTAGTAAATTCACTAACCAATTAAGTAATAATTAATTATTTTAATTTATTCATAAAAATAAACTGATTTTCATGGAAAAACGTTCTGAAAATAGAAATTTTCTAAGTAATGTATTTAAAATAATGTTCCACCCTAGCCACAAAAATACCGTGAAAACTATACGAAAACTACGTAATCTATCATTATGTAAAACATGTTCACCAAGATCCTCCACAGCGGTTATATTATAATTTATAGTGAAATAAACCTATTTTTATAGGGACATTAAGTGTATATTAAGGTGATAGGGTAATCTAACAAGGTTTTCCGGTAACTATATAACTTCAATTAGCTACTAAGTTTATTTTGTAAGGAGAAAGAGAGCTCCGGTGGAAATCTCGGTAACTCATACAATGAAGTAAAACTTTGAGACCATATTTCTTTTGAAACCTGTACTAGTCCTTTTTCAGAATTATTGAGTTCAAACAATTAAACATCATTAAATTACGAATTTTAATCTTAATTAATTATAATTCACTAATTTTCAACTTTTTGCCAATATTTACCCTAATATAACATGCCAAAAATATCCTTAAGAATCTATAAGACAACAATTCTCTTAGTAGTCTTAACGCTTGTTATCAATTACGTATGAACGGGTCACAAAACATTTGCGCGTATATCTAACTTAAAGACATTTTTAACCGATTATTTTTGAGCACTTATGGTACAAAGGAATTATTTACAGCTAAAATTAAAGTTATTCCTATTAAACAAAAAAACTACGAACGTAATTTTTGGATTATTATTCTTTTCACAAAACAAGAAATATATACTCATTTAAAAAACACTTAAAGACTCAAGTTCAATTAATTGTAAACGTGTTTTCATTACATGTGAACTGTTCTACAAATTTTTGCTCTTTTAGTGTCAAGAAAAAAAACTACCTCTAAATAATAAAAGTAAACCATCTATAAGTTCTGGTCTTGGCACAGGTTATTGTAATCCTGGTGGAGATTCTCGAACTAGCGGGTTGAATATAAAATTTAAATAAGAAAGAAGCCTGGTCTATGTCAAACTTCTGACCTTCACATTTTATCTTTCGTGATGCTTCACTGATAATGTGAGAGTTAGCGACTTTCGTAAACAAAATTTTTAGAATTTATAGAAAGAAATTGTAATACATGTCCTTTGTTGTTTCCATGGATAATAAATATTGTTACACTTGTTTACGTTATGACTACTACTGGCATTAAACCAAGTCTTTTCATCTTATAACCAATACACACACATACAAAATTAACACTGGCTTGAGAAAACCATTATCACAATGATCCTTGATCAGACATTCGTTAAGAATGATAATTGAAGAGTTTATCTAAACTGAAATCAATTACTCCACTAGCTATTATATAAGTTATGTTGTATTAAGTAGTTTAAGATAGTCAATATGCTATAGTTTGCCTATATTTCTTGTACCTATACTAATATTTTGTGTAGTTCAAAGTTTAAATAACTTATTGTGTTTTTCGCATTGCAGGTTTAGTTAGTAGTTGGGTTTCTTCTGTAGTATCATACTGTGATGAAATTTTTACAGTAGTTAATGGCTATCGTTAAAGATAAAAATCTATGTTATTAGTTTTCAAGTACCTGTAGTTGTATTTCTACTCAATTTAATAATTTGTTCCTAGAAGGAACATATATAGAACGGCAGGACACATTCTTTTTCAGTTTTGTATTCGTGTTTTGTAATTGTTTGTTTTGTTTTTTTTTCTATTTTGATATTAAATAACAGACCTATGTAACGGACTAAGTATTAATATAATAAATAAGCTTGATTACTTTATAAAACGTTTCAGTTATGGCCAGCAATACTGACAGGTAAAGGTATGTTTTAATCACCTTTTACTTTTATAGGGTGAAATTTAAATCAGGTATTAGATCTCAAAACAACTATTTATTCATGGAATTTTTACATACTCAAATACTTACAAATCTGTATTAAATAGATGATCATCAGTATTATAATATAAAGTGTCAACAAATCTATTCAAATTCAAATTATCTGAGATTTATTGATACTGTTATTCAATTTACATTCCTAACGAATATCTAATCACGGATGATCTTCTCAAGTAGGCATTCTCCTGACACCAAACTAAAGCTATCGCATATCCTGCACAACTACATTTATTACGTCATAAAACTGAAAATAATTATTACTTAATAGTGAAAAACTCAGTTTTACAAGCAACAAATTAGTCCTAATCATAGTCGAAATTAAACATTGTACATTTAAAGATCTGTTGAAGAGAGCTCTGTTGTGAACTCCCGTAACTAATTGAATGTGTTACAAATTATAGACCATATGTGTATTTAATGAGTTCCACTCCTTGTTTTGAAATGTTAAATGTATTACATTTAACTTGGTTTAGTTAGGCGTTCTTAATCGTTGCTGGTTTTCTTGCACGAGTTTAACGTAATTACGAATATGTAATAACTTTCTACAAAATTTCGTATTGCTGTGTGACATACATAAGATTATGTATTCTCATGAAAACCATAACATTTGTATTAAGTATACACATACACGCAAAATAATACAACTAGAGTCAGGGCTTCGTCCAACGTCCCTACCATCAGGAGCTTCGTAGAAGGCCTGACATCGAGCCTTGAGGAAGCTGCAGAGTCCTCACCGTGGGATCACATCCGTGAGCTTCGCGCCAAGGAGGTCCCCCAACTGCGTCTTCCCATTGATGACTGATGACATCGTACAAGTACGTACAACATCGTATGAGTACAACTTCGACAACACCACGACACTTAACCCCACTGACAGGTAGCGAAAGCCACTGGGGCTTTGAACCTCGAGACACAAGGAAAAAGCCTAACCGGCAGAGGCCTTGAAAGATGTGGGGGATCCACCCCCCCCCCACAGTCACAGCGACTTGGACTTGGACTTGGATAATATATATGTCTTATGAAATATTAAAGAGATTTTCCCTGCACACTTTGAGTAGAGAGGATTAAAATAAAATCGAAAAAAAAAACTAGGCAGGGTATTTATTAGGTCAATTCCTATGAGGTCAATATTGAGTTTAATTATAGTGTATATCACTGTATAAGGTTTGGCTGATCATTTGCAAACCTTTACACATTGATTTTAGGGTAAACAATGAATGAAAATAGAACATTTCCTAGGAGATACAATTTTGAGCAAATTGAGTACGAAAGAATTATTTATAATTTGCGAAGGTGATTTTTATAAACAACTAATGGATACTTTTATTTTAGAAATTTATGTGTAGGATAATAAAAATATAAGCTATTTTCACAGTCATCTCGTTAATGCTAAAAAACTATCAGGATTAATCAATTTTAACAACCTGTAAATTTTAAAATTTTAAACATCTGTAAATAGAGTATCTGGCAGAGATTGTATGTATAACATTTAGATGTATGTATTCTCATGGATATGTGCATGAGCTTACACAGTATAATATAATTTAGTGTTACAGCAACTCATCTATGCGTGGGTATGACAGAATAACTTATATTGTAATATGTTAAGGTTTGTCAACGCACGTGTCATACTGTTGAAGTACAGTGAATTAAAAATCATATTTAGATTGAAAGTTATACAGTTTGTAGGTAAAGGCTGCAATAATAAAAACTTGAAATAGAAATCGTACTCCAATGTTTCAGTATGTGTGTATTTTATTCTTTGTATTGAAAGTATAAGCCGATCCACTTTTAACCCTTATATGGCCCGTCCTCATAGGCCACTGGCCTGTGTGTGGATCATATCATAGAGAATAAGGGGGAGTGTTGATACAGTATTTTGTACTGATAAAAAGTGAAAACGGTCAAAGGCAGAATTCGAACCTGCGATATCTCTAAGTCAGACTATAAACGCAGCGTCTATTTGTAAGCTTAAATTAAAGATTATAATAATATTTTTTAACTAAAAATTCTAAAAATTATGTTATATTTTTCAACGTTTAATAATAAGGTACGATTTATTTTACGGGACTATCAGAAAAATGTTTTGGTTTATTTATATTTTATACAGAATGCATTGGTTAGTTTTCCTTGTAACGTGAAAGTATCATGAGATTTTTTATTAATATGATTTTTTAAATGATTTATGACAGAAATCATTTCATGGAAAATTATCAGTTATTATTAATACTTTATCCAAACAAAGAATCACTGTAATCACAAAATCTATCTAAGCTAATTTACTTATCATTATTTATTATATGCTCTGAAATATTCTCATGAACGGTACATTATACTTTGCAATGAAACAGTTATTAGATACAAAATTATCATTTATAGTAAAAATATACTATTGAAATATGAAAATGTAATCTAATAAGTTGTTTCTATGACGTTATTGCTTTATGTCGTTTCTCTTGTGAAGTGGATGAGTACCCTCATAATTGAATAAAGTTAAAGTCACAGACCATATTTCTCTTGAAATCAGCAAAATTCAGTTTGTATAATTGTTGAGTTTAAACAACTAAACTTAATTAAGTTAACATCTTATTTCCTAAGTCAACTAGCATTCACTAATTTCAAATTTATTTACATACTTACCCTACTATAAAAAGCCAGAAAGATGACTCTTATACACATTAAAAAAAATAAATCTCTAATAAATCCTTACAATTTTTATCAAATATTTATGAAGGGATCTTAAATAATTTTAAATCTTGAAATAAAGACAATGTTAACTGATTCCTTCTGTACAGTTAGAGTACTGAAAGGATTAAAAACCTTAAGTCTGAAGTTTATACTGTTGGCCTACAAAGCGTACTAACTTTAATTGTTGATTATGATAATCTTCACGTTATAAATACAATTTTGAAATTCTTAAAAGATTTAAGTCTTGTTAATTGTTAGTATGTTATATTTACACATTACTGTTTACAATTGTTTAACATAATATATAATAAACACATTAATATTTGCTAATCTCTACTTAATGGTGACTAATGTTTTGTTCATATGAGGTAATCCTTGATTGTGTTTTCATGAATAATCAATATTTCCTGATGTCTTAGTTGGTTATCATGTAAAAGGTTTATAACACATAATTATATACTAATTTCCAAAGTTATGTAACCTTTTTATAATTTATTAGATAGTTGTTGTTCAAAATAATGCAAATAAATAAATAATATAAATAATAAATACATTTTGACGTGACAAAGTCTTAAATTAGGTTGCGGCTCGGAGTCACTCATGAAAAAATGTAACGCCCGGTTACGTTACGATGCCCGTCCAGTGGGTCCGCCGCACGGGATCCGCACGGGATAAAGCAGATAACTGTGGGTCCGCCGCACGGGATAAAGCAGATAACTATGTTTATTCGTGAAAATGTGGAGTGCTTAGATTCGTCATTTACAACAACTACAACAATAAAGGTAAATAATTGTACACTGATATTTCATTATCGTAAACTATGATTGATTGATTAATTGTTAGATTGACACAAAAGTTGAGAAACTGAGTTTATAGGTTATGTCATACTATTGACAAATGTTGATAGTGTTAAGTAAATTATTAGTTTAAATCACTCTGCAATCAATCGTAATTCAGTCGATTAAGAAGAAACAGCGCGTATTGCTAGTCAAACATTTAAAATAACAAATTATAACCTCTAACCTGTCATAACAGTGCGACCAAACAAACGAACTAAACCGACCAATCACCACGCGCGGAGTTAGAATTTAACTGTGTTTAGCAAGAATGTCAAATTCCAATTTTAGTAAATGTTTTATTCAACTTTACCATTTACAATAACAAATTTTAATTAATTTCAAATTATGTACAATGTTTTAGAAAAGAAAATATATTTCTATAGTTAAAATTTGTGCAATTCTTATTTTTATTCAATTCCTTGTTCCTATTGTGCAATTTAATAATATTCATATCAATAAATATTCTACCGAGAAAAAGACGTTGTCACGTAAAATCTTCGCCCGTAAAACCGACTTTACAGGCAACCATAATTTTTTAATTCCTTTTTAAGAGGTTACTCTTAATTACACTGGACTCCTCACTTATCAAACCCATTGCAAATTTAAGATATTAAACTTTGACTATATCATTTATAGTAAACGTTGGACTAGGGATACAATAGAAGAAGTGCATGCACGTTCTTTCTCAATAAGATCCTAAGTACACTCTTAACATATTAATAATATGCAAATATTGTAAACAAACCCAATGTAATTTACATCACGTTTTTATATCTTATTATATCTGTATTACAACTTAAAATAATAACAACTAATCATGGGGTAACAAAAATCAATTGTAGAAGAACTTAATTAAGACACTAAAGTTGCAGAAGAAAATACATATTTAAGGTTTCATTCAATAAAAACAAAAAGCACAAGATTAAGAATAATCTCTTTGGAGATGGCTACAAAATACCATCATACTATACTAAAAAGACAAATCCTGGTAAGTATTAAATTTGTATTTTATCAGGTTTTATTTTAGTAAGCATATGGCTAAAACATAATTCATAACTCTTACTGTATAACATATGTAAGAAACGTTTCACTTGATTAGCTAGATACCTTTTTTTGTAAGTTTCACAAAATCATTAATTTTGTAAGTCTAAACTACGTATAACACTTTTTTAGATGTACTGTGTTTAGACAACTAAAATGAAAATATAACTGATTATAGAAATAAATTAATATGTGTTATATCTGCCAGGGTAGCAACATTTATCACGATATTTTTTATAATTTATTAATAAAAAATGTTTGTTAAAGCATCTTTGTAATTAATCGTACATCGAGATTTATTTTGGTAATGTTTTACATTTTAAAATAATTAAAATTACACATTAAGTGCCTTTTCTTGCTTATGTGTAAAATTTCAAGATTTTGTCGATATTTGTAGACTTTTGGCCAATACGATTTTGTGTTCCTTTAATAAAAATCTGGAAGTTTATACATAGTAGTAGTAGTAGTAGTAGTAGTAGTAGTAGTAGTAGTAGTAGTAGTAGTAGTACTGTGTGTAAAAGCAAATCCGTAATTCATATGATAGATTTCTTAAAGAAATAACCTAACAAAATAAGGAGTCTGGTCCTGGTCCTCGTTGCCTTCTATGAATTATTATAATTTGGCATGCAACAGGGTAATATTATTTAATAATAGTGAAAATTTAATATAAAAAGTTATCTCTATTACTTTATCACTTCAATCAACAATTTACTACCAATTGTAAGTTTAAAGAGCTATGATTGTAATTTTGGTAACTAAATTGGATACGTCAAAAGTTATAGACCATATTTCTCCTCAAATCCGAACAATATCGTTATTAACTTTTTTGAGTTTAAACAATGTAATGTAATTAAGTTATGAATTTTTATCTTAATTCTACTAACATTCACTGATTTCAAATTATTTTCTATATTGCACTGCTATTAAATGCCTAAGTGATATCTCTCATACATATTTAAGTAATTCTCTAAGTAATTTTAGAGTAATTCTCTAAGTAATTCTCTCTAATTTTACACTTTTTATAAAAATATGTATGAAAATATCATACCAAATTTAGAAAGTAAATGGTAAAAGATTGTAAACTTATTCCTTCTATACACTTAGAGTACTTAAAGGATTTGAAACCATAAATCACAAGTTCACTGTTTGCCCACATAATATACGAAACTATTTGTTGATCAAGACATCTTCACTAAAGAATTAAATAAAATAAAAGTAATATTTCTTAAATATTAAAATCCTGTTAATTTAAATTCCATGTTAATAAAACATAGTAACTGTTTCACCGTTCTTTTTTGATTTTGTTTGCTGTGGGTAATAATATCTGAAACTCGCATGTAATCTGCTTTGATTTAGAAGAATATTAAGAGCATAATCTTCAATTCTTAACTAATTAAAATAACACTCATCTATAAGTCCGTTTCTTTATCCCGCTCTTTGCCATCGTACACCTGGTGTAGATTTTCTGACTGTGTGGTTAAACGACTTTAACGTACAACTGAACTATTAAAAAAGTCCTTGTCCTTATCAAGCTTTGTCTTCGCACTTGTTCCTGGTCGTACTTTTCAACCAAATATAGTATGCTTTCATCGAATTTTGTAAATATATCTTTTGAATTTATTGAACACGAAAGTACTTGTACTTTGCTTCTCCATGGATATTATACAATATATTAATATATGTACTCTGTTGTGTATGTTCCACCTGTTTCTCTCCATGTCTCTTGATACCTTCACTTGAGTGACGACTACTACTATCATTATACTGATTCTTGTTATCAGATTACCCTTACACATAATATACTAGAGAGACAAACATCTTCTGTTGCCAGTCTTACATTATCGTGTAAGTGATAAATTATTACAGTTTAGATCCATTTTCCAAGAACAATATTCGATATTGGTATATCTGCAACTCAAGAAACCTGCGTAGGTTTGATAAATATTTAAATGAACAATATTTTAATATAGCTTTTGTATTGCTTATTATATGTATAACCATATTAGATTGATTCAAAAGAAGATATTCCATACTCAAAGTTTAAGCTCAAAAAGGCCTTTTATCACATCCGCACAGGATGTCTAGGCTTTTAAATCTTATATAATATATTTTCACTGAGGAACCACTTCAATTAAGAAAAAGCTTTAAGATATTTTAAATTTAATGTATTCCTATTTAAGATGTACTCGTATGCCTTAAATATAGTAAAAAATGTATTTCCCAAATTGAGGTGAAGTCATAAATGTAATATAACATTTTGTACATGATACTTATAAAAAAGCATAAAACTATTCAATTCAAAAATTTTATATTCCAAACATGATTTTCCAAAATAATAGGCAACAACTTATAATATTGCACAAGCATTTAGACAATAATATAAATAAATGCATTTATACGCATACCACAAACAAAAATTTTCTAGAGAGCAAATTCCATAACTAAAGGGTTTCATGTAAGGTTTTTACGATTCACACACAGAGAAATTCATGTTGTAGAAGTTTTATATATCAACTAGCTATTAAACGTGGCTTTGCATACAAAGATTTATATGATAAAAGATAATAAATGTATTTATTTACATCATTTAATTACATTAAGACACTCCTAAAATGTATATGATGGTCACTTGGAAGATATTCAAATCCCTTGATCCACTTTTGAATAATTATACTAATTTTAGAGAGTAATGTTTTGGGGGTCTTGAAGTTGAAGATTGGATCCGGTTTTATGAGTAACAACCGGTTTTATAAAACCCACAACTGTCTATAATGTATGGTTGAGTAGTTGACATATTTTCAGTATAACTAAGTATCTTAATACAGGTTGTAGGTATACCAAATCCGTCACTTCTGCGGTCTTAGAGAAAATGCTTATACAATGGAGCCCTAAAATATTTAGAATAGGAAGTAGACATGTTTATTTTACGTATTATACTGTATAAGTGTTCACTGTTGAAATATTCAAAAGCTAACAAAAACTATTATAGGATGTTTAGCAAGTAAAGAAGCATTTCTTACTTTAATGACCTAAATAACACTCGCCGTAATAGCAGTTTCCGTGTTGTTACGGTTGATAATATCTGTAAATACAGATTTATATCTTGTCGAAAATTATCTACCTTTGGCCGTTGTAATCTATTTAGTATTTTTGATATCGTAGTAGAGTTTACATTGTTGCCCTGATAAAAAAATATATAAATACATAGTCCTGAAAATTCTACACGGGTTAATAATAGACTACTTCCCGTCGTTGTATTTTACTTCCCGTCAGAGCTGTGTCTGGTGCAGGGTACCTATTTAGTAGATAATAATATGTTTGTCTAATTTCAACTTTCTTGGTAAGCAGTAAATACAAATATATAACTCCTTTAAAGGTTTGACCCCAAATATGTTTAAAAGGCAATTTTTTGGCCATTAGGCATAGATGTGACAAATCTACAATTATGGGAATCGAAAATTTGGAGAATTAGTGATGTGAGAGCGAGTTAGGCATTTTATAGACTATATAGAGATACATATATATTATAGTTAAAATATTAGTATCCGTGCTGGAATATTATCTATACAATTATTTTATTAATACAAACCATATTGGTCCTTACTCTTGGGGATAAATAAAGTTAACAAACCTGGAAAATGGTTTTTAATTGATTATAAAGTCTGAAATTTGGTGTGACGTCATTATTAGTTTTCTCATTTTTCACTGTTGTTGCTATAAACTAAGAGTCGTCGTTTTAATCAATATACTGAAGAAGTAAAAACGACAAATAAAATCAAACTTGACTTTATTATTAAGTAACTATAAAGGTGTTGATATTTACGATTTATGATTTGTTGTGTAACATAGTATATGTAACACTGTCGATTTTAAAGTTTAGCTGACATATTATTCTTCAAAACTATTTATTCTATACCTTCATGAAACAGAAATTTTAATAATAATATTTGAAACTTTTATTAATAATATTACAAAGATAAAATTTAATGTGTAAATCTAGCATTGGAATACACTTAGTTAATCATAATAGTGTATAAGTTTGGTTGGTCTGTTATTATCTCTTGTACTCTGAAAGAGAGCTCTGGCGTGGATTTCAGTAACTAATAGAATGAGTTGAAACTTCTAGAACAAATTTATTTCGCAATATTTTGGCACTGAGATTTTAATAATTAAATTATACCAGTTAAACGAAATTAGTTACTCTTGTTATATTTAAATTAATAAATATTGACTAATTTCAACTCATCACGAATATCTTGTTTACTAGTAATGCTAGAAAGATTGCTGCAAAATAACAAGTAAGAAAATGTTTCTCATTAACAGTTATATATATTTTTGATAAAACTACGCGAAACTTCCAACTTATGTTGCTATCCGAGTAGTGTAAAATATTGTAAACTGATTCTCCCTGTACTATTTGGGTACTAAGAGGATTATACACAGCACCAAACAAAAATTAGTAGCTTTTACACAAACAATAACAATGCAGTGTATTAAGTATATTTAATTTGTACTTCTGTTAGCACTACATATAAACTGTTATGGTGTTTTGTGCTTTAAATTATGGATAAAACTAGAATTTAAACTGCTTTGTGTAACGAGAGATAGTGAGTAAAACTATTATTTATATTGAATTAAAGTAACTCATCCTTGTAAGTCCTTGTCCTGATCCACCTTCTGACCATCACATCGTGTTCATGGTGCTACTACCGGGACTAGTTGTGAATTGAGCGAACTTTGAAAAATGCAACGACGTTACACTTTTGAATGATTTAAAAACATTAAATTATTAAAGCTACGTTGTTTCCATGGATATAAAATAATATTTTATGTCAACTGCTGCGTACGTCTCACCTGTCTACTTATATTGCTGACGTCACGACTTCTACTAACACTACACAGAACGCTTGTTTTTTGATTATTCAAACACATACATTTTAAGGACAGAAATGAATGAATAAATCATAATTAATTATAAAGTGTATAATAATATTACCTATAAAATAATAATATACCCGGTGTGTGTATAATATTGTAGTCCGTCTCAAGTTGTGATGTTTGTGCTACATTATTAGTGTTTAAGTACAATATCCAGGGACACTATTCGACACAACGTTTAATCTATTGCTAATTATTCTGCAATATTTTACTTTAAAATTTATAACTCTAAAGACTCTTAAATATTCATGTTTAAGTTTTATTTATGAATACAAATTGTTATAACGATATTTGGATTTGTTATAATACTATAATACCTATTTACCTAATAAGTCAGATTTTAACTAAATTTCATGTGTCCATTACTTAGTGTCGTGCCGTACTAGATCACGACGGACGTAGGGTACGTTAGCAAAGACACTCAAATTACAAGCAAAACATTTATTGAAATTAGCAAACACAAACTCACAATAATTTCATATTAAACTACAATTTTTGTCAGAATACTCAATCCTTGTGTGAAAGTCTACTCATTTCAGTATTTACTGTAAGATTAGGAGGAATTAGAATCGAGAAATGAAATTTAGATTTAGTTCAATTATAAATTGGAAGGTTTGGATTCTTGGCAAAACGTTAACAAACGGCTAGCGCATAGTTAAGGGAGAGGGGCCACTTACTGTGTATCTCATCGGTCTGTTGAGCATCAGGACCAGGAACAGACTGAGGAAAAATTCTACAACTGAGGAGTCACTGGATTCTCCCTACTCCACTTGATCTAGTTAATTTATATTCGTTGTTCGATATCTAATAAGAACTTTATTACCATAAATGGTGTTGCTCTGAAATGGCGAACCAGGATTGGCTCGTTATATGACCTACATCATTGTGCTACTTTTAGTGTATCGCCAGTGATTACGCATTATCAGTTTCCTGTAGAAAACTTCCAATGTCCTATTTCTCATGGGAAAATAGTTTACAGAAATCTAATAAAATAATTAATGAAGATAAGGGTACCATGGTGCTACAGCATCACATTAGATTTAATGTAAAGTTATGCGTATTTTTAATTTAAAGATTCCTTAAAAATTTGCATAAATTAAATATATTGTTAACACTTAGTAATTAACAATAAGATAAAATCATAATAAGTACGATATAGCACTTAGATAGATGGCAGCAATACACATTAAACCAATATGCATATTCAGCTATCTTATAATAACCTTACGTTCATCTTGCTGGATATTTCCTAAAACGTTTTTAATAGGCGAGTGTCTCAATAGGCAATGAAGTCACTTATTAGATAATCCTGAAAATCGATTTATTATCAAGCGATAGTTGTTAACTCAAATTAACACAATACCAGTGGCTCACAAATAAATATAATAACACGAAGTAGAATTGACACACATGAGATATTATTATTACTCATTATGTAAGCGTCTCAGGTAACAAAGGCTCATTGTGAAAGAATATTATTCACTGTTATATCAGAATACGCTAGTAATGAATTTCACACGAAGCCTTGAAAGAATGGAAGCTTATACTGTAAATGAGTATATTATCTCAAATTATAATTTTAAACAACCAAAATAAGGTATTACATGTTGTAAGAATATAAGCTAACTAATCTAGTTATTAAGAAAGTGAAAAAAGTATTAAGAAACTCCAATCCATAAATTAATAAATCATTAAATAAACCAATTAGAGGATGTTGGTTGGAAAATGATATCTAAGAAATAAGGTAACAAGACAGCTTATCATGCATACGTGAGACACATAAACACTTGATATGGATAATATAACAGAATACATAGCGGAATGATACATATCCTAACATTTGTGGATACATCTAAGAGCACAATGAACAACGCAATGCATTTTTTGTCTATAAGAGTAGCATGTTGCAATCGTTATGTATTCATTAATTGTATTATTAAGGTACATTAAAAAACTAAAGTTTTTCCAAAGCATAAGCAAATCTTTGTACTTGCCCGGCAAAATATTCAAGTTTTGTAAATATGTATGTGTAGTACTTCATTTTTAATTTATAATCAAATGATAAATATTTAATGACTCAACTTTTTTTTTGTAAAGCCTTTATAAACGGCTATTTTATAGTGTGCGTTTTAGAAAGAAAGTCTACAGAAGGAACTTTATAAGAGTTATACTTTTCTCAAAAGAGTTAATATTTTGAGGTTGTTAAACCACAAAGTATAAATTATAAAAATGTTCTAGTATTCTTTCTAAATATAATTAAACTGATTTCCACATTTGAGACTATTTTCCCATGAATTAATTACAGTTTGTTTTATTGTAATTCAAAACTTACAACGCACGATTTCCAAAATTTTAAATGTGTATTATTTTCTTAATTATTTTTTTATAAAGAAAACATTATAAGGTATTACAGAGTATGGCGTTGATCTAACTCATTTATAGCGTAAGATTAGAAAAGGCCTTTCCTAGTGAAGTGAGTAAACAATCATCCTTAATATTACAATACAGAATCGAGCAATACTAAGACAACCATCTAAGGCAGTAACCGTGTCAGTGTGGTTACCTCCGGTTATTGCGAGACAAATTATCCTTAGAATTCAGGCCAGTCTACCTAAGTAAGAGTATTTAACCACCAGACAACAGCCCCAAACGTTAGTCCAGGTCTTATCCCGGAGATATAAAGTCACTACAAAACTCAGGCTCTTAACCACAAGACTCTCCGATTGAAAGCCTGAACTGCATTAATAACTATATTCCCCTCGCCACACCTCTTCAGTTGTGGAGGTCAACAGCAACATTTAGAACTTAACTTGAGACAAAATCTCGATAGTAAAGCCTCCTTGGCAAGAAGGACCGATGGCTCCAAATGATGCCCTTCTCCAAAGTTGACAAGGGCAGCCTGGGCCTGGTTAACACAAATACTATTCTATTACTCCAGTTTACTGCTTCATTTAGGGTTCTATTAAGGTTATTAGACGTGACTGAAATTTTGAATTTACCAGTCACAAGAATTATAATTTTATCTCATCTGCATACACCTGTGCAAAAAGACCTCAACTGTTACAAACCTAAACCTGTCGTCCATAACTAGGAGAAAGGACGCCATCGTGAAGAGAGCCTTAAGTGGTTCTTTCACTGATCCTTTCACCCGTGGGTTTAACGTTTCTACATAAGTAGGAATTTAATATATAATTTATTTATGTACTGTTGAATGTTAAATGTACATGGAAATTTTAGTTAATTAATGCTGGAAATATAGTATCTGGAAAGTGTGAAAAATTATTACAGTAAGGTGTCAATGAATTAGATTTCATACACATTTTGTATCAGTTTCTTGGTAAAAAGGATATTAAATTTACCCATTGTTCATTGCTTAAAAGTTTTCTTGGAATTAAAACATGCTGAGAATTGTTTTCATTATTACATTAAAAAAAAATCAGAACATGTTTTATAGTTTAAGAGATTTTGTAATACAAATAGTCAAAACGGTCATCACATTGAACTCTATTGCTTCAAGGACTTAAAACTAACGGAATTACACGTTTGTAAAGGTTTATACTAATAATCACTTGTTTCTGACTAATAATAAGTGCTTTATATCCTGATGTGTTTAAATGCTAATCTCAGAACTAAAACGATTAATAGGCGACTTATAATATATAATAAATGAATGAAAAGTAAAACTCGCTGGAAAATTCTAAAATTTATTGATACTGTTAAGAAATCTACATTATATAGAGGTTGCGTACTGGAGCCATTCTGGTATTGCTATATTTTACGAGCGTGTCCTCACGATTTAGAAGTTCAACAGACGCATTTGTATATGAATGATTTATTCTAGTTTACCACGACACGGAAGTTAAATTATTATTAGTGATAGCAAAGAATACTATTAGAAGTTGGAAATTACATTTAAGTAAGAAGTTTTATTACTGCATCATTTAAATTTGCTATGTCTTAATTCTTGTAATGAGGATCGTGCTCTGGTGAATGTTTACGTAACTAACGGAATGAGTTAGGACTGTAGGCTATATCTTTCTTTAAAATTATTTCAAAACGTATTTTAAATTATTGAGTTTTAAACATCAAACGTGGTGTAGTTGTGGATTACTAATGTTAGTCAGGTAACGTACACTAATTTAAACTAAAATTATTATTTACCCTAACAAAAAAAGTCCAAAAAGTTGCTTGAAGACGTACTTTAGAACATTCCTCTCGTAAAGTATTAAATATTTGTCATCAACTATGAAAAACAGTTCCAAAACTGCTTTGACGTTTGGAATATGGAAAATAATTTAACCCAATTATCACTGCACACTTTGGGTACAGAGAGGATTAAAACAGACTAAACTCAAGTTTAGTAGCTTTGTATAAAGAAAATCAGTGAAAGTTTTTGAAAAATAAAATAAAATTCAACGAAATAATCTATATATATAAAAATGAATGTTTGTGTGTTTGTCCTTTATGGAATCGTAAACTATTTGACCGATCATTATGAAAATGTGTATGTATATGTATTTTTCGACGGAGAAGGTTTATATACTATGCCTCTTGATGTATCTCGCCACCAGACGGTGCTGCATTTGTTAAAAGTTTTTAAAGCGCCTGCACATTATAAAACTGTGATTACGAAACAGTTACGTATATTAAATAGCAAAAAACTATTTTAAGGCGCTAAGCTTTGATGTATATTTGTCTTCAAAATACATTTCTGGTTGAATTGAGTGTTGGACCACTTTATAATAAAGTACAAATACGTAGACAATGGCTATAAACATACACTTTTGACAGATTTTCTTGATCGTGGCAACAATACAAACTCTACATCATCGTTGGAAATATAATTCACTTGAACCAGAAGTGCACATACACGGGCAAAGCTTATGAAAAGCGTGCGAAGCCGCGGGAAACAGCTAGTACATTATATTTGAAACTTCTATTTCCTTAGAAATTAGGTCGTTATATTATATAAACTTTTCATGTGTCTTGTGTTGTATTTAATAATCACTAAAACTAAACTGTAAATTGCTTTAGGTATCAAGAGTCATTATTGGGAGAAATCGTGTTTAATCAGTATTAGAAGTAACGCATCCTTCTAAGTCCTAGTCCTCGTCCAGCTACAGACCATTACATTGTGCTACATGTGGTGATTAGCTGACAGGTTACCAGTAGATCGAATATGAAGATGCTGACACGTAGTACTCTTAATACTATTTAACTATCTAAAACATTAAAATATCACAAATGTAGTGTTTGTATAGATATTAAATAATATTTGAGCGGAAACTGTTAATTACATTTCATATGGGTGTCTCATTCTTTGGCGCCTTTTTATCTAAAGGATACTACTAAAAATAAATTAATTTCTACTTGTCTAATCCCTCATACAAATAGAGAAACTATATATATGTCATAAGTTATTCACTATGATATAATTTTATAATGGTATTTTGGAATGGTTACTTTGCAAATATCCCTCTGGGAATTACATTTTAGGGTGAAATATTACTTATGTATACTGTTCATTTCAGATATTTACTGCTGTTCTATAAATAATCTACAAAGCGGATCATCTCTAAATAAGATGAGTCTATGGAGATGTTCTTACTCATAACGGGAATCCCGTGAATATGCATACCCTTGTACACAGAGAGACTACTTCTACTCAATGGCTTTAGCAGGTCGTCGAAAATAAGATTTATAGAGATTAGAAGTAATGCTATCGAAGCCCCAAAAGAGTTTTTTTTTAAATTCTAACCAATAACAAGTATTTTAGGACAATATCTAAAACATTTATTATTCAGTATAATAAAAGTAATCTATGTATTTATTTAAGCCTGGACAATCGATAGTCTTAAAAAAGAAGATAATACACTACTGCAGGTGTTGCAAAATACTTTTTTCACACAAATCGAACACTAGCTCCTTGGTAAAATAAAATCCTACAATTTAGTACAAACAAGTTAATTGTTTGGCTTTTCTAAAACGTGTTGTGAACTGTCCTTATATTTAGATTTTTGTGAGAGTTCTCGTTTTCATAAGAGGGAGATAAAAAGACAGCAACACAATTGTTTAAGAAAACTTTATTAACAAAGTTACACACTCATACAGTTAACAGGTACACTGTTATGTACACTGTCAGGTACAAAGTTACACCCCCTAAAGGTTTTAACAACGTTCAATTTTCATCAAAATATCAGTTCTTGTTTATACCTTTTGGGTGGATCTTCCATATCGGATGTTGTTGATAACATTTGATAACTCTAATGCTTAAACTGAAACTAAACGGATGTTAATAATAATCATTAATTAAGAATATATAATAAACAAGAAATAAATTTCTTTGGTTAGTTGTATGATTTAATAATACTCTTATTCTATTAATATATTTGTTGTTTACAACATTATTAAAGTAGTTTACTCCAGTAATGTTCCCTCTGGATTTAGCAGTTCAGCTCGACGCATTATTCTCCACATCGACTCTTTTTATTTTGTTTAAAAAATTATAATATTATTTGTAATTACTTACAGTAAAAAATTGAATATTTTTAGTTATATTGGAACCTAATCAGGCGTTTCTATTACTTTATAACGTCAAATTCCTCTTCTATTATTTAATATTCTGTAGAAGAGAGATCTGGTGTTCTTTTAGGAAACTATTTGAATAATGTAAAAATTATAGACCATATTTCTGTTATAAACTCCATAAAATATGTTTCTATATTTATTGAATTTATAAAACCAAACGTAATTTGTTAAGGCATTTTAATCGTTGTCAGCTAGCATACACCTACTTAAACTCATTTAAATATTGATCATATTTGAACATGCCGGAAATAATGTTGTAAGACATAAGTTATAAAATGCTTTTCGTAAACACATCTCTTATCCATTAGGCCAAAACTGCTTATAAATTACTATGATGTAAGTCTTGTCGGGATAGTGATTGTTAACATATTATCTCTGTGCGCATTTGGTACAGAGAGGATTAAACACAACTTAGTATACTAATTTAATAGCTTTCCTATATAAATAAAATTGATTAGGAAATAATATTAGAATATAGAAGTTTAAGTTCCTATGCAACCCAGAAATTATTACAAACAAGCTAAATTATGTCAGTGTTTTTGTAGAGAATAAGAGTCTAGGATGTAAACTACTTGGTGTATCAAGAGATAAAGGAAAATATATCTAAATATTAAAAGTAACTTATACATGTGTTTCCTGATCCTGGACCTGGACCTGGTCCTGCTTCTGGCCATTACATCATGTTCCTGGTGGTGCTACATTGAAGTGCACCTAGTTGGCGCCACATAAAACTTTTAACTGAATTAAAAATATGTAAACTCATGTATCCTCCTTTGTTTCTCAATAAATGTGCTTAATTGTCTCTATTAGTAGTATCCTCAGAATTAGTACGTTAAACCATGCTAATAAAATAAATGTTGCATAAATATTTATGGTTTGGTTAGTATGCTTTAATATACTAGTTATGAGGACAGAAATTATATAAAAAAACATACATCTACCCAAAAATCAATTGTTATGGAAGTTGCCAAAAACCCTTGTAATTGAAATTAATATTATTTAACCCAATACCATTTGCACTACCTTAAATTAGAATATATAGGAGCTTTATATTACTTCTTACTATAGTTTTTTTCTGTATATTATAGTCAGAAATATTTCAACAGTAATATTTTGAAAGCTTTTAATTATAAGTCACTTTAATTTTTGCGGATCGTTTAGCAATTACTCACCGTAGGGTTAGCGAAGCCTATCATCTAAGAGACCGATACATCTCTCTTTTGAATGTCTTCTAACAGGATAACCTGACAATTAGTTAAGTAATAAATTAAAATTTCAAATTTATATTAATTTTAAATGGTATTTTATGCGATTTAACAATTATATTCTTAACGTAGCCTGTTACGCTGATACGTGCTCTGGATTATTCCTATTTTTAAAAGAAAAATTATTTAATACTTGTTCGTAGATAAAGCTCATAAAATATTTGTAAACCTTTTCCTTTAAAAAGTATATTTATACTCATACTGAGTACCTCAATTTACGTTTTTAAGTATTTAACATAAAGAAATTCGGAGGGTTCAAGAAGAGCTATCCTATCCTTCCAACTAGTCCACGGTTTCGGTCATTTTATGAATCTCGAAAATCCCAATCATAGCTAGAAAATGAGATTTCCTAACTAAGAGTTTCCCAAATAAATTACAAAGTTTCAATTCATATTCTGCTTATCAGTGAACAATACTTGATCATAACATCAAGTATACAACAATAATTTACTACGTAATACATTACACAAGTTGTAGTCTTTAACTAATTTTGAGACTTCTGCTACATTTTTACAATATTTTTATACTCTTTTGGATTGCAGCTTAAGTGTCAATGTACAGCGCAAAATAAGAAACCTGGAGTAAATTTGGGTTATACGTGTTGCACGAATAGCTTCGTACTAATTGTGTATTATCAAAATATTTAATTAAACTTAAAATAATTATTAAATTTATAAGAGCGTAATATTAGCTTGTAACTCTCGGTAGTTTTATTTCCAACAAATTTTAAGTTTGCTCCTAAAAGGAAACATATGTATTATATTTTAATGTCAGACAGACTTTTTGAAATATTTTGTTTCTTTTCATATTAAATAATGGAACTTTCTAGCTATATAAAGCTTATATTTAGTGGTCTAATCCATAAAAACTTTTTGGGTGTTTTTGTACTTCCTTATCTAGTGTATATAAAAAAGACTGCTAAAATATTCCAAACAGTAAATTACTAACAATAGCTGCATGTTTATCATGAGAAAACCTATCAGCTATCTCCGCCTGATTACTCACTCTGTCCCACTTCTCATTGAGTAATGTTTCATAACTTCAGCCTAATTAACCGACTCAATTTACTCGCCGACTCAAGTAATTACACAAAAAATGTCCCGAAGATTAGAGCAATGAGTAATTTAAATTAAAGATTTTTACCTTTTCTTAATAATAACTTTTGATTTGTTACGTACTCCAAGAGCATTTTCGTATATTAGGAGGTGTTAATGTACAGTACTTTTATGTATCCATTGTAATCACAAACAAAGCTGCTAGAAATAACACAACCTACAATTATTTAAATATGTTCACTAATGTTCTCGATAACGATTAATTATACTTTGGCATGAAACCGAGTTATGTTATTATGCGTAGTTTAAATGAAATTTAAAGAGGAAAATGGAATCTAATAAGTTTTTTCTATAACTGTATCACTTAAATTATTAATTTGTAATCTATTTTAAATTGGAAGAGGACTCTAGTGGTAATCTCAGTAACTAATTGGATAAATTAAATATGATAAACTACATCTCTCTACAAATCTGGGGAAAATCGTTATTTAAGTATTAAGTTTTAACTATATAACGCGATAAAGTTTAATATTTTAGTCCTATGTCAGCTAGCATTCACTAATTTTAACTTAGGGTAAATATTTTAACATAAGTTAAAATATTTACCCTACTTTAAAATGCTTGAAAAATTCTCTTTAGAGATTTAAAAGTAAATAATTCTCTTAGTAATCTTTACACTTTTTAAAGAGATATATAAATGGATCTTATAGAAAGATCTGGAATTTCGATAATGTATACATATTATAAACTGATTCTTTTTGTACGCTTACAGTACCAAAAGAGTTAAAAACTCTAAATCACAAGTTCTCTTATTATTTGTTAATTATCATAATTCTCACGAAACAATAATAAACTTAATGTAAAATTCCTTAAAGAATTAGGAAATCATTTGATGCTGTGGTTAAAAATAGCACAAAATAGGAAGTAAATTGCTTTTGGTGAGACAAATACTGAGAGCAGAAACTAAGATTTATAAATAATTAAAGTAACTCATATCTAAGTCCTTGTGCTGATCCTGGTCTTTTTAATCACACTATTGGTGTATATGTTTCACGTCCTGCGTTTCGAACAACTTTGAACAATCTGAACCATGAAAAGTCCTGGCCTTTGTCAAGCTTTATCATCGCATTATGTTCTTGATCATGCTTCCCCAACACAAAGTGGTATGAAATCATCGACTTTTGTAAACGGCACTTCTTAACTAATCGAAAACATTGAAATACCTGGGGTTTCCATGGATTTAAAAATATATAGACAGCTGCGTATGTTTAAATTTTTAATTTTTGTTTTATTTTTACCTTCACCTGCTTGTTTACGTTACTACTAATTACAGACATTATTCATACACACATCCTAAATACAAAAATAATATGTTGGCCATCCTAGAGAATGGTTTATATAATAAATTATTATCGCTTGGATATAATATCAACAGACAGTATTCGATGATGCTATTTTATTGTTAATTAGTATATCTGTAACTAAAAAACACTTAGATTTGAGTAAAATTTTCGCTTTGATTTATATAATTCAATATATTCAATAGGCTATATTGCAGTGCTCTGAAACTGCAATTGTGTAGTTATCTGGTAAATAGGTTACTATTTTAATAAATAAAAAAAACATAACTACAAAAATCGGTGAGATGTTGATGAATAAATATAATTTAATATAGTTTTTAAATAGTCTGAGGTGATTTACCTTCAGTTTTTAACTCGTGTAAAAGATTGAAAGCATGTAAACTATTTTCATATCTAATATGAAGTTATCAAACCTCTGTTATAACATTAGTACTGTTGTCGCATTGGCTTAATGAACTCTTCAAAATTATTGTTTAGTTGACATTTATTACCTTCCTGTACTTTAACACAAGATCACTTTAATATTATAAATCAAGTTAGAAAAGTGAAATGTTGTATTGTTTTATAAAATAAAGATTAAATATCACACATCTAAATATACATGTGATATTTTTAAATAAATAACCATATTAGAGAAGGTTACATATAAGGAGCTATTATATACTCTAGGTTAGCTTAAAAGGTTGAATGGAGACCATATCCGCAAAGGACGTAAAATTCTTTCACTAAATACATTCTTTCTTTTTATGAAGAAACCACTTCCATTTAGAAAATGCTTTGAGATATTTGAAGTAAACAGTATTCAGTCACTTGACTCTCAAAAAATCGTTGTTTTAGATACGATAAAAAATTAATATTTTTTCTCGATTTAAGGTACTGTTACATTTTGACCTATAACTCTGTAAAAATAAAAACATAAAACTAATAAATTCTTAAATTTTATACTCCACAAATACAATAACAGGATTGAACTTGTTAAAACTTATGAAACAGTGTTTTTTCCTTTGGGATAAATACTATTTATTTTTATTCATGCCTTATTACTCAATATTTTTTTCATACACAATTCAAAGACCTGACTTAGTATAACTTATTGATTTTTATTCAAAATAAAATTCCATGTGTAGATATTCATAAAAAAATATTCATAAAAAAATTGACACTCATAACTCACACAATTATCGAAAAAAGCAAAATTTTCTGTCAAATTATTTAATATACAAGTGAATATATTAAATAATCCAATGTTAAAAATACTAACTGGTATTGCTAGAACCGATAAACCGCGCAGTGTAAGATTTTGGACTTTGGGTATGACATAGAAAGAGACCACAGTTTCATAACCTGTGTGTGACCAGACACAGTGTTTGTCAGTACCAATGACCTTTGACTCTTCTCCTCCACAAAGGTCAGAAGCCCATGAGAATGGGCGTAATAAGCCTTAAGAGGGGATCTGCCTCTACTCTTTTATAACAAAATTTGAATGCGCGGCATGTTTTGCAACAATTTAAGCACACTGAGTTAAATGGCTACTATAGGTACTTAATTGTACGCTGCACCTCACTGCCTGGTTAGATATTTTGTTATGTATATTATGATTGATTGGAAGTTAACTTTACACACTTTCTCGTTACTTTGGGATGTTTTAAGACGTCTTTTTTAAGCTATTTACTAGTTTAGGAGCTACATACTACTGTAGTTTTCACAATAATTGTCACGTTTTGAGATGTTAAAACCTATTTTTGTCATTCCAAATGGAATAAAAAACTAAATACATTATTGTTAAGAAGAATAATAATATTGTTTACTGTTTATATTATTAAACTTAATTGGAAATGAATAAAAGGCTAACATGAGTATTATAAATTGAAATGAATTCAAATACACTACAACTGACAACTGAGTCAGGTCGTAATAGTACAACCTTATATCTTTTGAAACATTACTGTGATAGCATCATGACATTGCACATTAATACTATAGGTAAAGTACTACAATCCCTTTGATAAAATACCTTATTTTTCTTCCTATCAAGGGACGGTCCATAAGGAGTTAGCAGAAAATATAAAATGAGAGAATATATCGAGTAGTACATCAAATTAAAGTTTTCTATTCGGATACACCGATAGTAGCTCAGATGAAATGGATATTATAGACTATTTAGTCTTGTGTTCTACCTTATATACAAAACGCATTTCTTCTCGAGCTATACATAAAAGCATACCCTATGGTTTTCACTGCATTCAGAGTTCATAGGTAGGATATGCATGTCTTAGTAGTGGTTACATCTTAAACAATTATTATGTTGTTAAATTTATGTTTAGAACACACAGTAATCTGAAAACACACCATAAACACTTTTAATCCAACGTTAAATTTTTTTAGAATGGTTTTACTGACGAATTTTCAAAGAACGAATAGAAATTTTCCAACAAATGTCAAAGGATTGTAACACATGTGGTCAGCGGAACTCGTTTTAATTTATATTTTGTAACCTCAACTGTTATCAAAAAAAGCATTTTTAACTTAATTGTTACTGAAGAACGATCTGCGATTTCTTATCATTTATAAAAACTAAACTATTACTTATACTATTAAAATTATTAGCTAGAAATATACAAACTTTAACTACCTGTTTTATAAATTAAACCTTAATTATATATATATATAAAACAGTTATTCGTTCTTGTATATTGTAATCTCTTCTGTTTAAGACTTGTTAGAAGAGCTCTGTTATCATAATAATTTAAATGGTAAATTGTTAACATTTATGAATGTATTTCATTCAACTGTTACTACATCAAGAGTCACATCAGAATAAAATATATATGTGTATATATATATATACAGGGTGTCCAAAAAGTCCCGGGTCGGTTAAATATTTTTCAAAATATTTAAAATAGAGCTGCAAAACCTTACACAAAGTTACTGGAAATAAAAATCTATTTTATCACATATTAATTAATCCGTTACTTCCTCAGGGGGGCGGTCAGGAGTCAGAAAGTAGAAAATCTTAAATGTAAGCATAGGTTGATATGCATATCAAATTTTAGGTTTTTATTAGTAGAGTACAGAGCCGCAAACCCTACCTCAAACGGAAAACCGAGTCAAAAATGACAGCCGTTCAAAGATGGCTAGAGTTTGCAACTTAGGTCAATGTTAAAAGATACACTCCTAGCGGACCGCCCCCCCCTGAGGAAGTAGCGGATCAGTGAATATGTGATAAAATAGATGTTTATGTCCAGTAACTTTGTGTAAGGTTTTGCAGCTCTATTTAAAATATTTTGAAAAATATTTAACCGACCCGGGATTTTTGGACCCAAACTCTAGCCATCTTTGAACGGCTATAATGTTTGACTCGGTCATCCGTTTGAGGTCGGGTTTGCGGCTCTATACTCTACAAATAAAGACCTTTAATTTGATATGCATATAAACCTATGCTTACATTTAAGATTTTCTTCTGACTCCTAGCGGGCCGCCTCCCTGAAGAAGTAGCGGATCACTTACTATGTGAAAAAATAGATTTTTTTGTCAAGTAAATTTGTGTAAGGTTTTGAAGCTCTATTTTAAATATTTTGAAAAATATTTAACCGACCCGGGACTTTTTGGACAACCTGTATATAACTTCTAAATTAGAAAATAATGCGGAACAACCTACAGTCTACAAGAACATACGTACGACGGTGCTATCTCTGTAACATGTTCACTGTGTTATTTACACATATTCACAATGGGAGCACAAGACAATTTTGCCTATTAATCATATCCACAAATAGATAACCTACAGTCTACAAGAACATACATACGACGGTGCTATCTCTGTAACATGTTCACTGTGTTATTTATACATATTCACAATGGGAGCACAAGACAATTTTGCCTATTAAACATATCCACAAATATATAACCTAAAGTCTACAAGAACATACATACGACGGTGCTATCTCTGTAACATGTTCACTGTGTTATTTACACATATTCACAATGGGAGCACAAGACAATTTTGCCTATTAAACATATCTACAAATATATAACCTGGGTGTAATCAGAAATGTCTCAAAACTATCAAGCTGACTCGGTTAAAAAAAGAAGCACAGAAAGTATTCAAGTGTCAAGTAAATGTAAAAATAAATGTTACAACATAATTGTTTGAGATATAACCACTAAAACACATTAATTTAATAATTATTGGTTGTAATCAGACAATAAAAACCTGAATTAATCCGGCTTTTAACTTTATAACATTCATAAAACAATCAAAAATAAAATATTACGCCAAATTTAATGTGAGCATAGGTCTTGTTATTTCTTGTATTTCCAATATTTATGTAGTATTACATATTTTTTTGTTAGATAAACACAGATTTTCCGTAGAAAAGTCTCACAAATAAAGATTCTAACCTACTTCAGAAAGTAAGTTGCTTTAAAATATTTTATATATTACAAACATTTGAACCATCAATTCTTAAATTAAGTAAATACATTTTAAATTTATTGCAAGAAATTACTGATATAAGCTTTTTTTACAAGTAATTTTTCAGTTAATATTGTGCCTTATATGCACGGAATTATACATTATCTCTCCAGGACATTAATTTTACGAGCAAAGTTCATAATTAAACCTCACAGAAGTTAGGTCAGCCGTAAAATCTCTAACCTATGAACCGTACCTCATACAAAAGAGGTATTACGAGTCACATATATTTTACTCTTATTTTGTTTCAATGACATGTCTCTAAATTTAAATTTTTATATTATTTATATTTTTACTAACAATTACAACAAAATCTTTACCTAATCACCTGTATTTTGAGCAGGCATACATACTTTTTTGTGTGAAATTAATATTAGAATTGACATTAAATATTGTGTTATAATTTTCTGTTGAATATTTTACCGTTTAAAAGCATAGCCTAAGTAACATAAATACCTAAAATCATAAAAAACCGTAATTACTATGATTACCTTAAGATTTACTAATAATAATACTAATTGCTTAATATATGATCAAACACTCCAATAAAAACACTCATTTTATTGGAGTGTTTGATCATATATTAAGCATTTAGAATTTCCAATAAGAAGACGCTGGTAAAATGTATAATACTAATTTTAATAGAAAATTAAAATCATTTAAAGCTGCTGAGGATAAGTTTGGGATTTACTTACAGAATTTAAAAAAGTCCAGAAATAACATTTTACTATAGTATAATTTAAAATAAATTCATGATATAAAAAAATGCTATATTATAGATATTACTTTTTTACAAATAAACATGACAATGCCTCCAGTCCTAATACATATACAAACATTAAAAATCCCACATCCTTTTGGTGAATTAAGCTTTATTTAGTCTAATTATTACAAGTATTCTGCTGTAAATTAACAAACAATCATTTAATGCTTCTAAAATTGTCTCTTATTATACTTAGTGATCTAATAAACAAAGTTCTATTTGTCGTAAACTCCGAAAGGTTTTCTTAAAGAGCTGCATCTGAAAACCGATTGCTTAGTTTGTGACTAACATGTTTTAATATAAAAGAATTATTCCAAACAAAATCAATTTCACCTTTTATATTAGCATTCCTAGGAGTTCTTCATAGCAGAAGTTTTGGTTAGTTACTATTTATCAAATAATTAAAAAATGTTTCTTAAAATAAAAATAATCTATTAATATCACCAATAATTTTTCTATTAATTATGATTGGATCACTCCTCAATCATTTGTATTCTGGAAGTCGCGCTTAAGTTACTACTCACGCTTATTACAATTTTTAGTGTAAAATTTCACTTACTATAATTAAGCGTTCTTAATCTCTGCTGGTTTTTAATACACTAGGTTGAACTAATTGTGAATATTTAACTTCCTATAAAATGCCGTATGGATGGCTGTGTGACATACGTAATAATATACTTCTCTTGAACAACTATAAAACTTTTATCAAGTATGTAATACACGTACATACCCCTATGGATGTAGAAGCTTTTCATGAAATAACAAAGAGATTCTCCCTTCACACTTTGGTGTGGGTACAGAGGACGATTAAAATCAGAGCGAAACACCAACTAGTCATGTTATTATTTAGGTTAATTTATATGAAAGCAATATCGAGTTGTATTATAGTGTATATCACTGCACAAGATTTGGCTGATCATTAGCGAACCTTTACACATCGATCAAAGAGAAAACTGCCTATTAGAAACTTTTTTGAGCAAACTGGGTACAAGAACATGTTTTATAATTGTTTTGCTATTTTACTATTCAGACTATAAGAATATTGAAATGGATTTTAATTTAAAATTTTTATTAATGTAACATTTTAATTTGCTATGTCTTATACTATGGATGGATGCGTGCTCTGGTGTATGTTTACTTAACTAACTGAATAAGTTAGGAATTATAGACTATATTTTTCGGCAGAAATGTTTTAAGCCGTATATAAATTAATTAGTTTTAATAGCATCAAACATGAGTTAGTTAGGTATTATTAATGTTATTCAGATAAAATACGGTAAATTCAAATAAATTAAATATTTAATATATAACCAAAATATCCATAAAGTTGCTGGAAGCCGTACGTTAGAAAATCCTTCTCATAACAGATTAGTTATTCTTTATCAACTATGTTAAACCGAACCTAAACTGCTGTAACTGCTTATGATTCTCCATATGATTGAACCCGATTCTCCCTGCACGCTTTGGGCACAGAGAGGATTAAAACAGCCCAAAACACAAGTTTAGTAGCTTTTCAATAGTAAAAAATGTTTGTGAACAGTACAAATCTTTGCAAGATAAAGATAAATTTGACGAAATAACAGATATAAATTTTTTTTGCCCTGGAATCAGGTCTTCGTTTCATATCTGATCTAGTGTTTTGTGTTGTATTTAATACTCACTAAACTTAAATGTAAACTGCTTTGGATATCAAGAGTCATTATTAGGAGAAATTGTGATTACTCAATAATAGAAGTAACAGCCTTGTAAGTCCTGGTCCTCGTCCAGCTACTGACCATCACATTGTACTACATGTGGTGATTATCTGACTTTGGAAATGCTAAAACATACTCGCAATAGCATTTAATGTTCAAAAATATTAAAATATCAGAACGTTTTTGTTTCTATGGATATTAAATAATGATTTTTTAGAAACGGTTTGATATATTTCATATGCGTCTCTCATTATTTTATATTTTGTTGCCTTTTCATGTCAAGGATACTACTAATAAGAAATAAATCTCTACTTATCTAATCACCAATACACATACATTCTATAGAGAAAACTATACATGTCACAATTTAGTTACTATGAAATATTTTAAAATGATATTTTGGAATGGTTACTTTGTTAAAATCCCCCCTGGGCATTGCCTTTAGGGGGAAAGATTACTTATTTAAACTGAATAAAAACTAAAGTATACGCTTTGTTACCAACAGTTATAAAATAACTCCAAATGAGGTTCTTTCATTTTAAAATAAAACATCACAAACCATTTTAAATCAAATTTTAAAGAATTGTTGATTATGTTGTACATGATCAAATACAGGGTGACAATTAAGTCTGGAACCCCCTTTTTAATTTTTGAACCACAATAGAAAGAAATACCAAAGTTCAAACGTGCTTACTGGTGATAGTAACGCACACATCTGCCCAATTACCGACCAGATATTCCCTTTGGGGGACGGTCCACAAGGAGTCAGACAAAATTCTTAAATAGCAGCATAGGTCAAGTTTGGTAACAAATTAAAGGTCTCACTTAGCAGAGTACAATGCCGCAAACCGGACTTCAAAAGGTGGATTCATTCAGTAGTTATAGCTATTTGAATTTTATAACAATTTAACAATGTAAATTATTAAGTATTACAAGTAAACACCAATTTTTAAGTACCTGTGATCAAAGTAAGTGTTCAAAATGTTCCCCCTCCATCGTCTGGCAATGTCCTAGGCGGTTTTAAAACCATCCACTGCATTTTGAAGGTAGTCACGAGGAATATCTTGAGCTTCTTGGACTATGAGATTTCTTAGGTGGGCCAAATCTCGAGGCTTAGTACGATAAACTTTATCTTTGAGGTATCCCAAAAGAAAAAAATCCAGCGGAGATAAAGCAGGGGAACGAGCAGGCCACTCTACTGCACCACGTCTTCCAATCCATCTGTGATGGAATATTGTATCCAAGTATTTTCTAACAAGGAGAGCAAAGTGTGGTGGCGCGCCATCTTGTTGGAAATAAATTCTTTGAAATTGTCGACCAAGAGCAGCTTGTAGTGCAGGAATTATCTCATTTTGGAGCATTGCTAGATACGAGTCACCATTTAAATTACCATTGATAAATAATGGGCCCATAATTTGATTTTCTATAATACCTGCCCAAACGTTAAGTTTCTGTGGATGCTGTGTATGACTCAATCTGCCACTTTCACATTCTAACAGTAATTGTGTTATTGGTAATAATTATTGATTCCTGGCTTTGATTACTACATTGTTAGATGATGGGAGGGGAACATTTTGAACACTTACTTTGATCACAGGTACTTAAAAATTGGTGTTTACTTGTAATACTTAATAATTTACATTGTTAAATTGTTATAAAATTCAAATAGCTATAACTACTGAAGGAATCCACCTTTTGAAGTCCGGTTTGCGGCATTGTACTCTGCTAAGTAAGACCTTTAATTTGATACCAAACTTGACCTATGCTGCTATTTAAGAATTTTGTCTGACTCCTTGTGGACCGTTCCCCAAAGGAAGTATCTGGTCGGTAATTGGGCAGATGTGTGCGTTACTATCACCAGTAAGCACGTTTGAACTTTGGTATTTCTTTCTATTGTGGTTCAAAAATTAAAAAGGGGGTTCCAGACTTAATTGTCACCCTGTATATTTTCAGTACGGTTATCGATGTGACATTTTACGTATTTATAATTAATTACTATAAGATGTACTAAATGTGTTTTATCAAAATATTTCAACTAAAAAAAATATTAGATTTATAGGAGCGTATTATTAGCTTTTAACTGTCGGTAGTTTTATTTCCTATCAATTATAAGTTTGATCCTAAAATGGATCATATGTATTATATTGTAAGGTCAGACTGACTTTTTTAATGTTTTCTTTTCATATTAAATAGTGGATATTGCTAACTAAATAAAAGTAATATTTTAGTGGTGTAATGCACAAGAATTTTTGTGTGGTTTTGTATTTCCTTTTATACTTTATAAAAGAAGACTTCTAAAATATGACTAACAGTAGCTGCATATTTTTCATGAGAAAACCCATCAGCTCTCTCCGCTTCATTACTCACTCAGTCCGACTTCACACTGAGTAATGTTTCATCACTTAAACCCTTTTAACCGACTCAGTTTACTCGCCGACTCAAGTAATTACGCAAAACATTTCCCGAAGATTAGAGCAATGAGTCATTTAAATTGTAAAACCTTACCTTTTCTCAATAATAACTTTTTATTTGTTATTTACTCCAAGAGCATTTTCAAATATTAGGAGATGTTAATGTACAGTACTTTGGTGTATCCATTGTAATCACGTACAAAACTACTAGAAACAACACAACCTACAATTATTTAAATATGTTCACTAATATTCTCGATAACGATTCATTAATTATACTTTGGCACGAAACAGAGTTATATTATTATATTTAGTTTGATTGAAATTTAAAGGTGGCAATGGAATCTAATAATTTGTTTCTATAACTGTATCACTTAAATTATTAATTTTTGATATCTTTTAAATTGGAAGAGTGCTCTAGTGGTAGTCTCAGTAACTAGTTAGATGAATTAAAAATTATAGACAATATTTCTTTACAAATCTGGAGAATATCGTTATTTAATTAATGAGTTTAAACTAGTTAACGCGATAAAGTTTTATATTTTAATGCTATTTCAGCTATAATTCACTAATTTTAACTTATTTTAAATATGTACCCTGCTATAAAATTCTTGAAAAAGTCTCTTTAGAGATTTAAAAGTAAATAATTCTCTTAGTAATCTTTACACTTTTTAAAGATATGTATGAATGGATCTGAAAATACAACTTCGACTGCACCACGACACTTCACCCCACTGACAGGTAGCGAAAGCTACTAGGGCTTTGACCCTCGAGACAAGGCAAAAGCCTAACCGGCAGAGGCCTTGAAAGATGTGGAGGATCCACCCCCCCCACAGTCACAGCGACTTGGACTTGGACATGGATCTGAAAAGAAAGATCGGATTATTCGCCTGTGGGCATTATAAACTGATTCTTTTTGTACGCTTAGAATACCGAAAGAATTAAAAAACGCAAAATCGCAAGTTTGTTTTTATTTATTGATTATCATAATGCTCACGATACAAGTAATATACTTAATGTAAAATTCCTTAAAGACTGAGGAAATCCTAGGATATAAATTGCTTTTAGTAATACGAATACTTTCATTTATAAATAATTAAAGAAACTCATCTCTAAGTCCTTATTCTGACCCTGGTCTTTTCAATCGCACTCTTGGTGTAGATTTTCCACGTCCTGCGTGTTGAACAACTTTGAACATGAAACTGAAACATGAAAAGTCCTGGCCCTTGTCAAGCTTTTGTCTCCGAATCTTGCTATTGATCACGCTTCTCCAACACGGCGTGGTATGAAATCAACGACTTTTGTAAACACCACTTCTTTTCCAATCTAAAACATTGAAATACCTGTCCTTTGTGGTTTCCGTGGATTTAAAAATATATAGACAGCTGTGTATGTTTAAATTTTGAATTTTTGTTTTACCTTTTACCTTTACTTGCTTGTTTCTGTTACGACTAATAACATAAAATTAAATTGATTTTTCGTATCTGATTATTCATACACATATATCCAAAATACAAAAATAATATGTCGTCCATCCTAGAGTATGGGTTATGTGATAAACTATTATCGCTTGGATACAATATCAACAGACACTATTCGATGACATTCTATTGTTAATTAGTATATCTCTAACTAAAAATCACCTCGGAAATTTGATTAAAGTTTTCTCTTTGATGTATATAATTCAAGTAGTCTACATTACAGTGTTCTAAACTGCAATTATATAGTGATTTAGTAAATAAGCTACTATGTGTTATTAAATGAACAATAAATATTTAGAAAGAACGGTGAGAGAATGAGGAATAAATGTAATTTTATATATTTTTTTAAATAGTCTGAGATGCTTTACCTTCAGTTTACTAACTCGTGTATACAATTGAAAGCATGTGAACTATTTTCATACACAATATTAAGTTATCAAACCTCTGCCATAACACTAGTAGGGTTGTCGCACTGGCTTAATGGACTCTTCATAATTAATTATTGTATAGTTGACATTGATTACTCTCCTGTACCTTAAAACATGATCAGTTTAATGTGATAAACCAAGTTAGAAAAGTGAAATATTGTATTTTTATAATAAAAAGATAAACAACGCCACATCCAAATATACATGTGGTATTTTTTAAATAAATATACATATTAAAGAAGGTTAAATATAAGGAGTTGTAATATACTTTATGTTGGCTTAAAAGGTTGAAAGGAGACCATATCCGCACAGGACGTTATATTCTTTCACCTAATGCATTCTCTCTTTTCATTTAGGAATCTCTTCCATTAAGAAAATGCTTTGAGATATTTTTAAATTAATAGTGTCATACACTTGACTTTCCAATATAGCGTTGGCGTGTAAATAATAAAAAAAATAATACTTTTTTCCCGAATTAAGATGGAGTCACTAATGTACTGTTACATTTAAAACCTATTACTCATTTAAAATAAAAACATAAACCTAATCAATTCACTAATTTTATAATCCACACATACAATAACATCGTGGAACTGGTTGAAACTTATGAAATACTTTTTTTTTTCTTTTGGGATAAATACTATTCATTTTTTTTCATGCCTTATTACAAAATCTTTTTTTATACTCAATTCAAAGAGCTGAAGACCCAATATAACGTATTGATTTTTTTACAAAATAAAAGTCCATGTGTAGATAGACAAAAATATTCATAAAAACATTGATACTCATAACACACATTACTAACCAAAAAATCCAATTCCTCAGTTACGATTTAAGTATTTTAGATAAGTTTTTTAAATTCATACTTCAAATACTTTATAGATATGTATTTTTCAATGGCTAATTAAACACTCCAAATATATATAATGGACACTGGAACATATTTCTGACTTGAAAGTAACTGGAGATGTTTTAGGATCCTAAAGTTGAAGAGTGAAACTACGTATATACTACGTACTAGGTTATAAGCATATAATGGAACACACACAACATTTCTCTGTAAAATTATATAATATGCAAGTGAATAGATGCAATAATCCAATGTTAAAAATACTAACTGGCATTGGTAGAGCCGATAACCGCACGGTATAGGACTTTGTACTATGGATCTGACATAGAAAGAAACCACAGCTTCATAACCTGTGTGTGACCAGGCACAGTGTTTTTCAGTACCTTCAACTCTTCTACTTATTCTGTATAATAAAACCCCCGCACATGCCAGAAGCCCACGAGGATGGGCGTAATAAGCCTTAAGAGAGGATCTGCCTCTACTCTTTTATAACAATATTTGAATGCACGTCATGTGTTACAACAATATAATCATAAAGAGTTAAATACTATGTTGGCTACTATAGGTACTTCCTTGTACACAGCGCCTCACCGCCTGGTTGTCAAAGTCTTCAAAGTTGACTTTTATCCCGTCGTATGTAACACTGTAATCGTTTAAATGCCTTTATTAGTCGAATAAAAAATTATTAAATGTTGAAATTGCTTTTGTGATTATCAATTCACTTGACATTAGAATTGACATAGACAATTCTTAAATCCTATAAATATGAAAAATGAACTGCATACTCTCTATAAACCACTTCTATAAATATGTTATTTAGTGTTAGGTTTGCAGCTTTATACGTAACTATGGGTAACTACCAATTCAATAAACAGTAAACTAAAGCACGACAAGTTGTAGGCTATAAGTTTGTCTTGCAATTGTACTATGTTGTGTCTAGTGCTGCGATTTAATGAGTTGTTCTGTTTTTACATTGCAGCTTTAAATGGGCTTTACTGGTTGGCCTAACAATGGGTTTCTTGGGTAGTATCATACCAAATGCCTAGTGTGAATGATTTCTTCACAATGATTAGCAACTACTGTTAAAGATCCAGAAAAATTGTATTGATTTAGAAGTTGTTTGTAATTTTATTTCCACTCATTTTTATAATGCGTTCCTGAAAAAAAGCATGTAATGTTAAGTGTGACACATTTCAATGTTTATTTTTTTAATGTTCTTCTCTTTTGACAATAATGAATGAACATATGCAACAGTCTAAATAGTAATTACAATATATAACAAACGCTTGATTGCTTTTATATAATGTTTTCAGTATATTAATCTGTACTGAAGTGTACCGCAAACCGTATTTTCATACAATAAGTTCCACTCTATGTTTTGAAATCCTGAATAGTAACGTTTAACTTGCTATAGTTAAGCGTTTATAATCGTTGTTAGTTTTTCATGCAATAGGTTGACCTATTTGTGAATATTTAACTTCCTAAGAAATGCCGTAGGGCTGGCTGTGTGACATACGTAAGAATATACTTCTCTTGAACAACTATAAAATTTTTATCAAGTATACATAAAAACACATAAATACCATTATGGATGTTACAGCTTTTCATGAAATAGCAAAGAGATTTTTCCCTGCACACTTTGGGTACAGAGAGGATTAAAATAATTGCGAAAAACAAACTAGACAGATGATTAATTAGGTTAATTTTCTATGAAAGGCAATATCGAGTTCGGTTATAGTGCATATCAATGCATAATATTTACTGATCATTATCGAACCTTTACACACTGATCTTAGTGTAAACAAGTAATAAAAAGATAAAACTGAATGGAGGTAAATTTTTGAGCAAAACTGAGTACATAAACATGATTTATAAATGTTTATTAAGGTTTTTTTTATAAACAACTAGCAGACACTTTTATTTTAGAAATTTCTGTATGGGCCAATAAAAATGTTATGCTATCTTAACAGTCGTATCTTTAACCCTAAAATTAACCAGATTTAAAAATTTGAACAATTTATAAATTTGAACATTTTTAACATCTGTTAAATCAAGTATCTGGCAGAGATTGTAGGTGTAACGTTTACATGTATGTGTCATTATAGATATGTACATGAGGTTACACAGTATCATGCCGTATGGTGTTACAGCAAACTCATCTATGCATGGGTATCACTGAATATAATGTAATATGTCATGGTTTTTTAACGCACGTGTATACTATTGAAGTACAGTTAATTCAAAATTAGATTCAGATTGAAAGTTATACAGTTTGTAGGTTAATATGTTAAGGCGTTAAAAATAAATAGTTAAAATATAAATCGCAATTCAGCGTTTCAGTATGCGTTGTTTTTTTAAATTTTTTTATTGAAAGGATAATTCAATCCCCTTTTAAGCCTTATTCCGCCCGTCCTCATTGGCCACTAGCCTGTCCGAGGATCTTATGAAACAGAATAGGGGGAGAGTCGATTCTGTTCAAGGTATTTGGTACTGATGAAAAGTGCAGCGGTCAAAGGCAGGATTCGAACCTGCGCTATGTCTTAGACTGAAAGTTCAAAGTCTTTAATGGAAAAGCTTTAATGAAAACTAACTTTAAAAAATACTACTTAAGAAAAAACTCTGTTTAAAAAGTTATGATATAATTCTCATCCCATAATTAATGTACAATTTAATTTACAAGACATCAGAAAAATATTTATTCACCTATATTTTATAGAGACTTGATTATTTTACGTTGCAACGTGAAAATTGCAAGAGTATTTAATTACTCTAACTTTTAAATTGATTTATGTCACCAAACTACTTTTCATGGAAAATGATTAGTTATTCTTAGTATCTTATCCAAACACACAGTAGTCACAAAAACCAAAACTAAACTGACCTAATTTACTTATCATCATTTAAAATATGCTCTGCAATATTCTCCACAACGGTTCAATATATTTTGCCTAGAAACACTTATTGGACAAAAATTATTATTTATAGTAAAACTTTAATATTTATACATGAATATGTAATATAATAAGTTGTTTCTATCACTATATCGCTTCATTTCGTTTCTCTCTTGAAATGGATAAGTGCTCTGGTTATAATCTCAGTAAATAATCGAATAAATAAACATATACAGACCATTTTTCTTTTAAGATTTTCTTTTCCATTTTTTCTTTCTGTTCAGTTTAAACTAATAAACGTAAATAAGTTGCGAACTGTATGCCTAAGTCAATCAGCATTCATTAATTTCAAATTTGATTCTATATGTCCCATAATTTAAAATGCCTGAAAGATGACTCTTAGACCCCTTTAAGAAAATTATTCTCTAATTAATATTTACACTTTTTATGAAATATTTAGGAAGGGATCTTAAATCATTTATAGTCTTTTGATAAACACAACGTTAACTGATTCCTTCTGTACACTTAGAGTACCAAAAGGTTTAAAAACCCCAAGTTACAATTTTTGTTTTCCTTTGTACACAAAGCATGCTAAAGTTAATGGTTGATTTCTCTGGTCTTCACGAAACCAATAAATTCATTGTAAAATCCCTAAAATATTATAATCCAGTTAATTTTAAACGCGTTATAGTTACAATTGAACACCGTAAACAGGACTCTCTAGGAAGAATAGTTAGAGCAGAAACTTTGATTCCTAACTAATTAAAGTAACTCATCTAAGTCCGGGTCTTGATCCTAGTCTTCGCACTCGTACTCCTGGTGGTGATTTTCTGACGTCCTGCGTGTTGAAAGTTAAACTGAACTATGAAAAAAGTCCTGATCCTTACCAAGCTATGACGTCGCACTTGTTCCTGAATGTGTTTTCCCAACCCAACGCAGTTGTAGTTCAACAAAATTTGTAAACATACATTTTGAATTTATCAAAAACTTTGAAATACTGTTTACTTTGCTGTATCTATGGATATTAAAATATAATAATATGTACTCTGTTGTGCATGTTTCACCTATTTCTTTTTTTCTTAGTGACGACTACTACTATAATATACCGATTCTTGTTATCAGATTACTCTTACACATATATACTAGAGAGACAAACCACAATCCGTTGCCCATCTTATATTACCGTGTAGGTGATAAATTATCACAGTTTTAGTACAATATCCAGGCAGTCTATTCGATATGTTCATGTTATTGTTTATTAGTATATCTGCAACTAAAAGAACCTGCTTAGATTTGGCGTACGTTTTCCCAATCGTAACATATGAAATTTAATTACCATGACCCAACTCAAAAGCATTGTTATAAATGATAATATTCCATTATAGGGCTTCTGTTCCGAAAATATGCTATATATTGGAGGAAAAGAACGAAATTTATTGTGTTAGTTGGTTTGTTAGCAATACTCCTGTTTTGAGGTAATATTTTAAACAATTCTACACAGTTAGAAAGGTGTGCGATATTTCATTGTTTTGTTAGGTTTGCAATATTTCGTTTTTTCAGTGGAATGTAGCATCGTTAATTGCTGATGCTTTGGTTTTACAATTTGACGAAAATAACTATAGTTGGTTTCAAGTAGAGTGTTGTTTTAATAGTCTTCAATGTAAACACTAATTTTGCCACAGAACATATTGACAAATGAGAATATGACTACTGGAAGAAAAGTCCTTCCGAAAGTTTCCTTTGTGTAAATTTACTAAATTTACGTTAACATAAATGCACTGATATTATTTCCCAAGAGAAATGGATTATTAAACGCTCAGCAGTATGCCATACTATTCCATATTATTTTGTGTTTCAATACATAAATATTTTATATAGGCACTCGACATTGTAAGAAATTGCAGGATTGTGTAAATATACAGCTTGTTATTATTTCTCATACTTTTGATTTTAAAAACCAAAGATCGTAACACAAGTAGCATGCCAACTCAGATAGAGGAACCCCACTCTACCTATTACCTTATTTATTTTACTTTATTTTTATTTCATTTTATTTACTTGCTATAAAACAGGACTTACCCTAATAATATTATAGCAGTTCAAAAAAATTCCAAAAACAGACATCAATGGCTTGAGTTATAGCTCAAGTCTATAGCACAATTCTTTACTTTAGGCACAAAAATGATAATAAAGACAACCTTTAAAAACTTGTCATAAAGAATAAATACTTGTACAAAATATATAAATAAACATTTTATAACATTATAGTAACTAGTGTAATATCTTAAATATACTATAATAACAATGTAATAAATATAATTAAATAACAATGCAATAAATATAATATAATGGTAATAAATAAATAAATAACTAAACGATACAAAACATAGACAACAAAACATCCAATGGAGAACGTTGACTTACGGATCCTATAACAACAATGCCTTAATCTTTTTTTTTGAAAACATTCAAGCTGTCATGTTGAATATCAATGTCGGACCCACCCAAGAGTATTGTATTATAAGACCTCATCATCCTTAACAAAGGAAAGAATGCACGCGTCGCCCATGCGTGAATAGGGCAAATGAAACAAACATCTGTTCGTGCTGTTGAGTTGGAGAGTCGATAACTGAGGACTCGCAGACAGTTCGCGTCGTCCACCCGACCCCGGACCAGGCCCAGAGGTACACTTGCGCCAGGACCTGTCTCCTCCGACTCGGACTCTCCAGCCTAAATATTTCCAACAATTCATTGCATGGCACTAAATACGTATATATCAAAGCATTTATATGCCTCAAAAAACCTTTTTTGAACTTGTTTAATCAATTTCTTCGTGAATTAAATACATCGGATTCCACACAATTACGGTGTTCTCACAGTCTTGTTGTTACGAATGATGTGTACAATGTGATAAAAGACCTGATGTTTTTAAAATTGACACCCTGTCTTATTATAAACCACAACATACGTCTAGCTGAATTGACACAATTTTCTTTGTGAGTAGCAAATGATAAATCACAACTAATTACAAACTCCTAAATCTTTAATTGAATTAACTCTTGTAATTACTTCGCCATTTAAGTTATAATTTTTTATTGTACTGTTTTATAACCTGGTCAATCACATCACGTGACATTTAGAGACATTAAATATCAAGTTATTAAGAACGCTCCAGTTATTAACATTATCTACGTCAAATTGTGATTTTTCCGTGTCATTTACTGAGGATATATGACACCACTGTCATACACCCTTTTTTGTGTGTGATCATAACCTTTCTTTCTACAGTTCTACAGAATTAAGACAGTTAAATGTCAAAACTAACTGTTTATCTTAATTACATTTAACGTTATAAACATTTATAAAATATGTTAGCCTAAATGTAGGGAAATATTATAATAACATTAAACGTGTACTATAATTATTTTTTAGGTAAATGTAATAAAAACTTAAACTTACTAGCAATGTGTATATATTTCCTAATATATTGTTTGTAAAATTTTGTTTTTACGATATGAAAAGCTAAAAATTTTGTGTGTGCCTTGATTCTTTACCCACTCTTACTTTATGTCATACTCTACGTTATTTTTGTATATATTAAATGTTCTGATAAATAATGTTGGCATGGATATAATGGTGAGTGCGGTGAGGCAATGATTGTTGAAGTGATAAGACAAAATTAAATAGTCACTATTTTCGCATTTTATTGCGTATCAGTAAGTAATATACCTGTTGTATGGCAATTTATTGTGTATTTATTAAAACAATTATAGTCATCATATTATGATAGTGTAGGATTATTCCACGCCTATTATCGCGTAATGGATAAGCAAATTAAAACTATATTTTCCAAGAACGTGCTTACAACCAATTCAGTTTTAAATTGGCTCAGACATAAAAAGATTACAAACATTTGAGAGCTGGCAAAGTGTCATTTCTGTCTGCCAAAACATTTTAAACAATATATTATTAAAAATTACCAAACCCACAGACCTGAAATTTTCATGAAAATAATTTATGTAAAAACAATATCGAGTTCGATTATAGCGCTTTCCTTCCACGAGAGTTGGATGACCAGTTCGGCAAAAATTTTTACATCGGTGTTACCATGGTGGAAACTAGAAAAGTTTTGTATAGATAAATATTCAAACACACTGAGTTCAACGGAAATAATTGCTGAATGTTTGCAAAGATAATTTTAACAAACAACATGTGGATACTTTTAGAGTAATGATTTCTCTTTATGCGCATAAAAAGCTATGCTTTATTAACAGACATAACAACGGTAATAATGAAAATTATCATACTAAAACATTTTCATGTATTATATTTTACATATCTATAACGACTTGGATTGTAGATATTAATATTCCAGAGTATTAATATTTAAATTATCAATGAGACATCAAAGACGACACAAAATAATTTTTGAATAGTAAGCTTCTAGTGAATATTCAGTACAGTATATTACTTAAATTGGTTTGTCTAAAACAAAAATCACAGTTCTAAATAAAAACAATGTATTTATTTTAACCTGGCAAATTAATAAGTTCAACGTTTCAGAATTTTATCACTCTATTTTCCACAAAGAATTGACAAACCGTTTAGTAAATCAAAAGGTTCCTTTAGCAAGAAAAACAAAATATTAATCAAATATATCAAACTAAAAATCAGAGCTCTCTTCTAAGATAAAATAATAAAGTTTTAAAACAAAAATCAAATACCACTTGGAAATAACTAAAATAAGAATGTTCACTTCTGAGTACACTCACAATTCAAAAATAAAAATATAAACTTCTCTTTACACTACGGTAGTTGAACCTTAACTTTCAAGTCTCTGCAATTCAGATAACAACCCTATCAAACAATTATAAATGTTCAATTAATTTCCAATTCATAATTCACAATAAAACAGTTCCAGTTAAATATTAATAACTTATTAAATTTCCAACTTTTAATTAAATTTATTGACAAAGTTCAATTTTAATTCACTTTTCTTGCAAGCATGAACCAAATGTAACTTGTATGATTCTATTATGCTTTATTGTTCCTCGAGAATAAGTTATTCAGATTGATCTGTAGTTTCTATGAATTTATTTTTTTCCAATAAAAAAGACAACAAAATTAATTTAATATCAGATCAGGAAGACTATTTCAATAAAACGTACAATAAATTTGGTGCTTACCTCATAATCCCTCGCAGAAAAAAAATTAAGAAACACGGCGCACTGTAATTAACTTAAATCGCGAAAATAACCAAAAGAAGGGCGAAAATTATGAGCGGGAGGAACCTTATAAATTCAGCTTGGATGTTCTCCACCAATTCCCAGTGTTTTCCCTTCAGCTCTCTCTTCAGTCGGTGGAACATAACAAAAATCACACAGAGCTATGTCAGGGCTGTAATGAGGCTGGGGCACTAAGGGGGTCTTGTTCTGGGTAGGGTAGATGATAACGACGAAGGACGTGTTTTCTGGGGAAATATCCGTGGTGGAGCTTGAAGATGATGCCGGCAATCAACGCAGGCGATCCGGCGTTTTAGTCTCGAACATCTTCAGATAAAAGGCTGGGATTCAATTCCTCGAAAGTCAAAGATGAAAAAACAGCATTGTTTTGATATTAGACTTGCTCATGTGCACTTTTTTGTTTGTGTTTGGAAGAGGATTCTATGTGCCACTGGGATCCCTGCCTTTTAGATTGTAGATTAAAATATGTACTGATGCAGTTCTAACTCACATTTCTATCGAAGATGTTTGCTAGGGTTATTCAGGCAAAGGTACACTCCACCAGGTTGCACAGTTGATTTAGAAGTTTAGCTGACACATTATTCTCTAAAACGATATATTATATTTGATCATGAACCAGAAATTTCATTAATTTCAGTTACAAAGAGGAATTTTAATATTTAAATATATTATAATCTAATCAGGCATTCCTAATATTGTATAATTTTACTTTATCCGTTATTACCTCTTGTACTGTGAAAAAGAGATCTGGCGTGAATTTTAGTAACTAATACAATTTGTTAAAACTTTTAGAACATATTTATGTCACAATTTTTGGCACTAATTTTTAAATTGTCATATTATTACAACTAAAATTAGTAAGTTTTTTTTATATTTTAAAGGAAATCAATGTATAATTTCAACTAATTACGATTACCTTACTTACTAGAAATGCTAGAATGATTGCTGTAAAATACAAGTTAGAAAATGTTTCTCATAAACTGATATATCTATTTTCTTTTAAAACTACGTGAAAACCTCCAATAATTTTGCTTTCAGATGTAGAGGTATATAGATTAATGTAACCATATTCTCCCTGAACTCTTTTGGGTACTGAGAGGATACACAGCACCAAACATATTAAGTAGTTTTTACACAATACATAACAATGTAGTTTATTAACAATAATTAATTTGTACTTCAATTTGCACTACAATAGAACTATTCTAGTGTTTTTTGCTGTAAACAATCGCTAAAACTAGGATGTAAACTCCTTTGTGTAACGAGAAATATTGTGTAAAAACTATGATTTATATTGAATTAAAGTAACTTATCCATATAAGTCCTGGTCCTGACCTGCTTCTAACCATCACATAATGTTCCTGGTGCTACTTCCCCGGGGCTAGTTGTGAATTGAACGAATTTTTAAAATATGCAGCTAAATAACACTTTAGGATTAATTAAAAAAAATTGAAACATACAAATGCTATATTGTTTTCAATGGATATAAAATAATATTTTATGTAAATTGCTGCTTCCGTTTCTCCAGTCTCTTATATTGCTGACGTCACGACTACTACTGGCACTAAACAGATCGCTTGTTATCTGATTACCCAAACCCGTACATTTTACTGCGACAAACGTGTGAATAAAACATAATTATAAAATTAATAATAAGATAGATCCACTACTAAATTTATAATTTATTAATGTTTAGATACAATATCAAGGGACAATCTTAGAAATGAAATGTTATATCAATGCTAATTCATGTACAATAGTCTAGTTTTAAATTTCTAAAAAAAAAAATATAACAAACAACATAACTATAATGCATCAATAATCATATTTAATTTTATATTATTGAACCGAAACTTTTTTAGAATTGCAATAATCACGCTAACCCTATTGGACATATTTTAACTAAATTTGATATCTCTATTACTAAGGTACAAAAATGTCTGCGTATTTGTATTTTAAAGAATTCTCTAACAATTTTCATGAAACTAACTTCATAATTAAAAAATTAAAAATAAAGTATTTCGCCGCTAACCGTCTTACAACACAAAATGTATTATAGTATTCAGTATATCCATAAATAAATATCATTTATCATAGTAGGGTTAAATAGTAACGACAAGTACGATATACTAATGTATACTCGTATGGATGGCAGTAATAACATATTAAACCAATTTGCATATTCTGAATATCTTATAATATACTTGTGTTTAGCTTTTTGTGCCTTTCCCAAAACGTATTTTAATAGGCGAGTGTCTCAATAGGCAACAAAGTCACATTGTGAGATAATCCGGTAAGTCGATTTATCGTCATGTGATAGCAATTAATTCATTTTCTCACATATAAATATAATACCTCGTAGTAGAATTTGGACACCGGACAGATTATTTACGTTTTAAGTAAGCATTTCAGGTAACTAAGGCTCATTGTGATAGAATAACATTTACTGTTTTTTATCTTTAGTAATGAACTTACAAAGCTTTCGAAGAACCGAAGCTCGTAAATGAGAATAATATCTAAAATTGTAATTTAAAACAATCTACTTATGTTATTATTGTTGTTGTAATTATAAGATATTTAATCGAATTATTAAATCAAAGTAGGATTGAATTTAACAATCAATTGCTTTTATTAAATATACCAATTAGAGGATGTTTTAAAAAAGGTTATTATACAAAGAATATACAAACAGGTCAGTTTATCATGCACACATTAGACGACTGTACATAAACGAGATATATGGATAAAAAAAACAGAATGTATGGTAGAATGATAAATATTATAGAGTTTAATTTGATGGTATCATTAAAACTTTTTTTACATAAATTGAATTAAAGTTTCAGTTGCTTCTAATTTAATTGTAAATCGTAAAATTTTAAACATATATCTATAATTTTCTTGGTTATCGTTTTTATAACCCAAATTTTTTAAGGAATCCCAGAGTATAGCGTTGATATGTGAAAACATCCTTGATAAATTCCTGCGTTAAAAAATATTATAATCCTGAAGGATTTGTTAAAGGAAAATCGTTGGGTTAAAATTGTTGTAAATCATATGTAATACACCATATACAACTCACTTATACCGTAAGATGAGATAAGCCACTTCCTACTGAACTAAGTAAACAATCCTCCTGTGGTCATAAACTTGCACAAACTAGCAAGATTAAGACAACCATCTAAGGCAGTTAACGAGTCAGCTGAGTTAGCTCCGGTCATTACGAGACGTTTTATCCTTAGGATGCAAGCTAGTCTGGACTTAGTATTTATCCATGAGACAAAAGCCCCAAACTGCAGTCCAGGTCTAGTCCTGGAGATATAAAGCCACTGCAATAGCTTCGGCTCAAGACCCCAAGACCCTCTGATCGAAAGCCTGTACTGCATTAGTAACCATACTCCCCTTGCAACTAACCTTTCCAGTTGAGGTCCCCAATCCGGTCACGTGTCGACAACATTAGGGTACAACTACATTAACTAAACTTTAGACATCAATCCTATCACACCAGTTTACTGCTCTCTTCAGGGTTGCACGAGTCAACTCCCTGACTGTGGTTTTATATTTTAGCAGTCACAAGAACTATTTTTTTCATCTCCTCTGAAATACACCTTTGCTAAAATATCACTATGGTTACAGACATAAAAAGGTGGTATATAACAAGGAGAAAGGAAGCCATCCTGGGGGGGAGCCTGGATGGTCAGGTAGTCTTAAAAAAGAAGATAATAAACTACTACTGCAGGTGTCGCAACATAGTGCTTTCAGAGAAATCAAACAATAGCTCCTTGGAAAAATTAAATCTTACAATTTAGTACAAACAAGCTTATTGTGTAGTTCGTTCTAAAACATGGTGTCCTTATATTTAGATTTTTGTGAGAGTTTGTCGCTTAAATAAGAGGAAGATTAAAAGACAGCAACACAATTGTTTAAGAAAACTGCATTAACTAAGTTAAACACTCATAAAAACCGAAAGGTTTTAACAAACGTTTCAACTTTCACAAAGTATCAGTTCTTGTTTATACCTCTTGGTGGATCTTCCATATCGCATATCTTTGATAACATGTGACCACTTTAATAGTTTAACTAAAAACTAAACGGATGTTAGTCATAATCATTAATTTAGAATTTTAAAAAAAAAATATATTTCTTTGGTTAGTTGCATGATTTAATAATACTTCTTATTCAATTGATATATTTAATTGATTAGAACATTATTAAAGTACTTTACTCCCGCAATGTTCCCTCTCGATTTATCAGTTCAGCTCGACCAATTATTCTCCATTCGGTTCTTTTTATTTTTTATATAAAATTGTACTATTATTTGTAAATTACTTACAGGGAAAAATAGAATGTTTTTATTTATATTGGAACCTAATCAGGCGTTTCCAGTAACGTATAACTTAAGTTCCTCTTCTCTTATTTACTGTTCTGAAGAAGAGAGATCTGGTGTTTATTTAGGAAACTAATTGAATAATTTAACAATTATAGACTATATTTCTGTTATAAACTCACCATAACGTTTTTTTTTCTATATTTATTGATTTTAAACAACCAAACTCAATTTTATTAAGGCATTCTAACCATTGTCAACTAGTATACACATCCGTCAGTCATGGTTCCGGGTGACGGTAATGTCTGGGTTAATTTTGAACAGCCTTACCATTTTACAGTGTGTGTACCTCTCCCCAATTACTCCTGTATCTGGAAAGTTTGGAAGCGCTGGAAAACAGTCTCCCGAAACGTCCCTGGGCGTGTTTTAGTTTCGGGTGACTTCAATGCCCGTGATGGTCGAAAGGGGTATGCCCGTGACTGACGTGAGGGGAAGGACATTTGTTGGAGATGGTCTCGAGACTCGATTTGGAAGTCGTAAATATATGGACAAGGCCGACCTTCCAAAGCACTCTTGGTGAGTCAATACCAGATATATACGCTGGTTCGGCCGATTTGAACCCTTTAGTAGCGGAATGGCGAGTGATGGACGCGTACACTGCTAGTGACCACGAGTTCATCGCTTTTCATCTTATCGATAATCGGTTGCCGCGGCGAGCGACGAAATACCCGAAAACACTCTTGGCCTGGAATCTGGCTAAGCTGGACAGGGGAAAACTCGTCGAGCAGCTAGATCTTAGTATCGAGGCTGGTGTTCCGATGTTTACCGAGTCCACGGCAACAGCTGAGGTTGAGGCTTGGATAGAATCTTCCATGAAGCTGATAGAACACGCTTGTGATTCGTCAAAGCCTCGGAAACGACCCTAACGGGGCCGTCTCTAAGCCTTCTGGTAGAACGGAAGAAATCGGCGAGCTCAGAAGAACTGCACTAATGTGCAGACGTAGAGCGCATGCTAGCTCGAAACCGGTTCTGAAGCTATAACTAGGTCGGCAGAGCATAAGGCTGCTAAGAAAGCTCTGAGTGCAGCAATCCGTCTGAGCAAGTCACGATGCTGTCGTGAGCTCTGCCAGGAGGTGAACTCCAACCCTTGGGGAAGATTATACAGACTTGTGACAAAAAAGCTCGGAGGAATGGCGGCTAATAGCACGGAAATGCCTTCTGGAATGATTTCAGCGATCGTGAAAGCTCTCTTCTCAAGTCACCCTGTGAGGCGGGAGGAGATAGTAGCGAGGCTGGTTGCAGATGTTCCCATTTTTACAGAGCAGGAGCTTGTAGCAGCGATGGTATACTATGCGCAACAAGAGTTTGGTAGCGGGTGCTGTGTTCCCGTCGCGCTGGCAAGTTATCTAGGTTGGCGCTGATCAGCAAAGGAAAAAAGAGACCCGAACTCCCCGTCGTCATACAGGCCACTTTGTATGCTTCACACCCCCAAACCCCGCGAGGAAGCTCTATGAAAGGTTGCTGAAGCCCAGATTGCAGTTTTCCATCGAAGCCACCGAAAAAAGTCTCTCCCTGGCAGCACGGCTTTCGAAAGCGAACTCAACTCTAAACGCCATTACAGAGGTGGTCAGTGTTGCCCAGCAAGCCGAAACAGCTTGTCACCAGGGTCGGCCGATTGTGCTGTTGTGCCGACGGATGCCTTGACGTAAAGAACGCGTTTAACTCTGCTCGGTGGGAGAACATTCTGGAGCCGTTGCAGCAGGACCTTCAGCGTGACCGACTATCTACTGGTCGTTGTGCAGGACTACCTGAAGAATCGTCGGCTGTTGTATGAAACTAAAGACGGAAGGAGACAGAAAGTGATCACTGCCGGTTTGGCTCAAGGGTCTATTCTCGGCCCAGACCTATGGAATGTTTTATACGATGGCTTTGCTTCGCCTCAAGATGCCCCACGACGTCTTCCTCGTGGGTTATGCCGATGATGTAGATGCAGTCATCACAGCGAGGAATCCGGACTTGGCACATTTACGCCTTAATTAAGTAATGATTCAGGTCAAGGGCCTGGATGACGAGCCACGGACTTGAGGTGGCGGTCGCCAAGACGGAAATCGTTATGCTCACTCGACGGGTAATCCCCGCTCTGATCTCTATGAATGTGGGGGATGTCGAAGTTCGGACAAGGACTGCGGCGAAGTACCTGGGTGTGTTTCTCGACTGCCGTGTTCGGTATTAGGAGCACATTCAGGCGGTATGCGACAAAGACTCTAAGGTGGTTATGTCTCTCAGCAGGCTAATGGCTTTTTTTTTAACGTAGGAAAGCCCTAGGTCAAGCAAAGAGACACCTCCTCATGTCTAATGTAAACTCAACCCTTCTGTATGGCGCAGAGGTGTAAGCGGGTGTCATGAGGAATAAAGGCGATACAGTAAAAGGCTGTTATCGTTACAGAGAAGAGCAGTAATTAGGGTCGCCTGCGCTTATCGCACCGGTTCCGGTTCGGCTATGGTGGTCGTGGCTGGGGTGATTCCTAATGATCTGCTGACCATCGACAGACAGACCGTCTTTCGGGAGGCTGCCCAGTGGGGTAGAGAGGATGCCTTGGCTGCTGCCAGGGTGGAGAATCTGTAGGTTTAACAGCGGAGGTGGCCGGAAAGATCAGATGGTCGCTGGACCTTCCGTTCTCATCCGAAAGCTTCAAACCCTGGATAGATCGTGGCAAGGGGGAGATATATTTCTACCGGTGTCATTTCGTGACAGGGCACGGTTTACTTTAGGAAGTACCAGTACAGAATGGCAAAAGTCAGGTCGCCTCGGTGTGCTACTGGATTGAGGAAGATGATGATGTTTCAATCACACCTTCCTCGCTTGCGGGCGCTTTAACCGAGGCCAGGCGAACGTTTCGCCTCCACAGTTATCCAACCTCAGTTGGCGATGTTTTCGCAGACACCATTGTGGAGCTGATGCTGCAGAGTGAGGAGGAAGCATGGAATGCAGTACCCACTCATGTACACACGCGATCCTTCATCAGAAGCGTGAAGACGGATGCCTGGCAAACCCCTAGTTTCCGAAAACAAGTAGTTTTATCCTGGTTGGAACATAAGACACACGGACCAGTGAAAAAAACTAGCATACACCAACATTAACTCATGTTCTATATTTAGCTTATTTGAAGATGCCAGTAAGATTGTCTTCGATAGCTGCCATAACTGGGTCACAAGAGTGACGGTCCAGCTACCAAAAAATTGCTGTTCGTTTTAGCGTTACCCAGGGAGCACGTGTAAGCAAGCTACGGACGCGAAAACAACTTCACCCCCCTACGATTCGGTTTTATTTAATATTTTCCGATCTGGGGTTGGGAGAAGCAATCAATGGAAATTTAAGTGGGATATTACTGACGACCAGACGTGTGACTTGATGGCGCAAACTCTCAGACAATGGAGCACATTGTAAAACGACTGCCCTATGCGACTGTTTTCTGGTGGTCTGGCTGGTCTAAAGTGGTTTAGAGGATGGGTCTTTAAACTGGCTAAGTAATTTGGATTTATCTTTGTGACGGGAGATTAATGTATGATTCAAGAACTTTGTGTCTTACGTACTTTTTAATAAATTGTAATTTTTTAATTTATTTATTTATGGATGGCTACCTTTGTCCCCCATACGATATATATACATATATAGTAAGATTTTTGTAAGACAAGAGTTATGAATTACCATGATATAAACAGGCAACCCTGCTTATATCATTATTTGTAAATAGGAGAATAATTGTAAACATATTATCTCTGTACGCCTTTGGTATACAGCGGATTAAAATGAAATTAGTATACACATAATAGCTTTTCTACAGAATTAAAATGGATTTTGGCTTAGATTTACCAAATTAGACTATAATTGAAGGAAATAATAATACAATATAGAAATTATATTTCCCTTTGCATTCTAGAATCTATTACATACAAGCTCAATTATTCCAGTGATTTTGTAGGAAATAACAGTCTAGGGATATAAAACTGTTTGGTGTATCAAGAGATAGAGGAAAATAAATATAAATTAATTTAAGTAACTAATCCGTGTGATACCTAATCCTGACCCTGGACCTGGTCCTGCTTCTGGCCATATCATTGTGTTCCTAGTGGTGCTTTCATTGATGTGCTGCTAGTTGAATAAAACTTTTAAATGGTATGACATAAAAACTGTTAACCGAACTAAAAACATGTAAACAATTGTATCCTTTTTTGTTTCCGTGGATATTAAATAATTTAAAGTAAAACTGTTGCATTTCAATGTGGTTTTATAATTTTATTTTTATCTTGTCTAGCTCGTTTCCATCACGACAACACTTTACTTATCTGGTTAGAAAATACATATTAGATTTTAAAGACATAAACGTGTAAATACAAAAAGAAACAATGTTTAATTATTAACTACAACAAGATATTATTAAAGAAATTCTTCCTTGCGTCCTTGGTAAAGATCCGTTTAAGGTCATAGTTCTGTGAGACAGTAAATCGGGAAAGCGTAGATTAAACTATTGGGTTTTAGAATAAGAGCTGTTAAACAAAGTACTCACAGGAATAAGGTAATCGTTTCAGGATTGCCTGAAAACTGTAAAAACCCAATATTCGAACTAACCAGTTAGTGAATGTCTCACCCTGAGTAGACTCATATAATAAAACCTTCGCAATTTCTCATCTTACCCAACATAAGACCTGAGTATGTAAAAAACCAATACTTTCTTAAAATATTTTGTATGAACAGCATTTAAAACGTTTTCCAAGTTATTATATTCTTAACTACCTCTTTTATGAACAACATCCTACTACATTTATAAAAAAGCTGCACCTTTTCATACATTAAAAATTGGTATGAGTCATTTCAAACATTAAATTAATATGGGAATGACAATATTAATTATATTAAACATTAATATCGGGTTTTTGAATTTCATATAGAAACTTAGTATAAATGAGTAAATTTTTTAAATGTTTAATAAAAAAACTAATACAAAATAATACAACCCATAGCCGCAATAATTACAGGTTGTATGGCAAAGGGTTTATTTTAACTCTCCGTCCTGAGGGCATTGCTTTAAAGTTTAAATATAAAACGGAGCAAAACATTAGAGTATTCACCAGTAAATTCGCCGTTACTTGTCCGGTGACGTCAGTCCACTAATCTGGCTATGCTCGATGACCGGTCACAAGAATCAAGGTCAGACAATCGATCTTGTCGGCAGTCGACCTTCGCACTGACTGTTTTATACCCACGGCCAGCTGTACGTCCTGCTCAGTAGAGTTCGACGCCCAAAAGACATCGTGGTCCTTACCATCCTTAAAGGGTATCCGGAATGACGTCGTCTACGTGAGGAAAATCGTGTACGGCTAAACTCCTTCAGTAAACAAGATTGACAATGTCAGTAGGCTAGAGGGACCTGCTAGAACAAAACTCCCCGTCGAGATTGACTATAGCAGTAGGCTAGGGGACCTGCTAGAACAAAACTCCCCGTCGAGATTGACTATGGCAGTAGGCTAGGGGCTGCTAGAACAAAAACTACCCGTCGAGATCGACTATGGCAGTAGGCTAAGAGCCCTGCTTAAATAAAAATTCCCGGTCATGATTGACACTGACAGTAGGCAATGGGTGCCTGCCCAAACAAAAGTAGTCGTCAATATAAACTAAGTTTTCTGTAAATATGTAAATATTTAGTCTCTGTGTTTGCCGGCACCCTCCATGACGAGACTTTATAAGCCATGCTTGCGTTTTAAATCGTTGAGAAACTAACGGCCAACAACAGTTTTATTTTTAGACAAGTTATTAGTAACTACGGTTTACTTTTCATTCCCAGGGAAACCTAACCTCGGACTTTAGTTATTCCTAAATTCTTCTTGTTTTGCTAACTTCACTTAATTTTTGTACAAAACTACATTGATTAATTTTATACAACACATATAATTAGGCTGAGCGGTTAGAGAACAGTTAGGACCCCCACATAATTCTCGAAGATTATTATTACATAGTAGCTGT
>NW_025777977.1:0-88036 GCF_021130785.1 Homalodisca vitripennis
GGAAACATAAAAATGGCGTAAAATATCACTATCATGTTTTTATGTTATCATAAATATTTATACGTTTCAACCCGGCTATAATTGTAACAAGGAAACACTTCTGTCTGCTCTAAGAGCCAACCCGGTCTCACCTTATTGTACTAATTAGTTCCCACGCCTTCACAATTACATGATTATAAGCTGAAATTTCACTTTTAGTTTCAATAATATTTGAAACAATGAGATTAGGCTTAAGTTTTAAGGTGGTAAATTGATATTTAGATCTGCGACCAATGCACAATAATAAAGTTGCTCCATGAATAGTGGTTTGAATAAATATAATTAATTAATTCTGATTTTGAACATAATCAAACATTACAAATGTTTATGAATATAACAAATAAACAAAAAAAATTACACCCCCAACTACCAACTTTACCAACTTTTTGTTATTAACTCTGGTGTAAACGCGGCTTTAAAGCTCTGATTTGACTCTGTTAAATTGTACTAGTTTCCATAAGGTTCAATCTTCGGACCTTTCTTTTATAATGTTTTGTGTTAATGATTTCTCACTCAGATCCGTGTTAAATAACTGCTTTGTTTCGATGTGTGCAAATTACACATTAAGTGTAAGTTAGGCAAAAAATATTACTTATTTATAATTTATTTTAGAAAGTTTCTTAAAAAGTTAAAAACATTTTTGAAAATAATTTAGCCATTCATTTATTTAGAAAAAGTGAATTGTTAAATCCTTAAACAAGTCAATAATACTGTTACGATTACAACTAATGAAGACATAATAGTTTTAAAAAACTCATGCAAGTTTTATACACTGATGACAAATAGAGCTAGGAGAAACATACTGAGTATGTGTCTTTTATAATAACTTTTTTTGCAAAATAGTTTGATTGAAACGCCTTAAAACTGATTTACTTTAGAGTTATTCCCTTTTATTTCTTAAAGTTTAATTATATGGTGTGGAACATATAACAAACATTTTAAAAGGTTTTTATATCACAAAAAGAAAGTGTTAGAATTATTGGACAGGTTAATTCTAAAACATCTTATGAAGGTCTGTTTGTTTCTTTTAATATGAGAACAGTGTATAAATTTTACATATTTAAAATAATATTAATAATGAAATACAATTCCAATTTTATCATAAAAAGTTCAGATGTTTATAATTATATCACACAGCATACATATGAATGTTAGAGCGCAAAGAGCCTTCAGATTAAAGATACAATGTGTTTTATTAAACTCCATTATAAAATAAAAGCTTACTGGTAATAATTAAAAATGGAGAAATAAAATATATACTGTATAACTTTACAGTCTTTACAGTTTTGAAATACAAATATGAAGTACCTGTATACTGATAGTACGGATCATTTTTACTCTAATGGTGTATATTTATGTTATTTTTACACATTATTATAACTTTTATCATTGTATAATTTGTACAACTACTCTAATACACTTTGTGTAGGTTTGGACTTACTTATTTTGGACAATAAATCTGTATTTGTATCTGAATGTGTATTTAATATGTAAATTTGTCCCACAACATATCACAGCGACGTATTTCCGGAGTTTAATGAAGTGTAAACAGTCACTAGTGGCAGGACTAATGCTGATACAAACTTCCCAATATCCCAATTGGCTGCAAGACAAAACACATGCTGCAAATTGTGCCACAATAACGGACACAGGCTGCAACATATGGCAGGACTAATAATGATACAAACTTCCCAATATCCCAATTGGCTGCAAGACAAAACACATGCTGCAAATTGTGCCACAATAATGGACACAAGCTGCAACATATGGCAGGACTAATAACGATACAAACTTCCCAATATCCCAATTGGCTGCAAGACAAAACACATGCTGCAAATTGTGACACAATAATGGACACAGGCTGCAACATATGGCAGGAATAATGCTGATACAAACTTCCCAATATCCCAATTGGCTGCAAGACAAAACACATGCTGCAAATTGTGACACAACAATGGACACAGGCTGCAACATATGGCAGGACTAATAATGATACAAACTTCCCAATATCCCAATTGGCTGCAAGACAAAACACATGCTGCAAAATTGTGACACAATAATGGACACAGGCTGCAACATATGGCTGGACTAATGCTGATACAAACTTCCCAATATCCCAATAGACCGCAAGACAAAACACATGCTGCAACTGGTGCCACAATAATGGACACAGGCTGCAACATATGGCAAGACTAGTGCTGATACGAACTTCCCAATATCCCAATATACTGCAAGACAAAACACATGCTGCAACTGGAACCACAATAATGGACACGGGCTGCAACATATGGCAAGACAAGTGCTGATACAAACCTCCCAATATACTGCAAGACAAAACACATGCTGCAAATTGTACCACAATAATGGACACAGGCTGCAACATATGGCTGGATTAATAATGATACAAACTTCCCAATATCCCAATTGGCTGCAAGACAAAATATATGCTGCAACTGATGCCACAATAATCTACACAGGCTGTAACATATGGCAAGACTAATGCTGATACAAACCTCCCAATATCCCAATAGATCACAAGACAAAATACATACTGCAACTGGTGCCACAATAATCTACACAGGCTGCAACATATGGCAAGACTAATGCTGATACAAACCTCCCAATATCCCAATAGACCGCAAGACAATAACATGCTACAACCTGTGCCACAATAATCTACACACGCTGCAACAAGTTCCCGGAACTTACACAAGCACAATACTCTAAATTAAAGAATGGCAGCTATTGTATGCGGTGAAACACCATGGGTCAAGGCCAATATTTCACATGGCATAATCATTAGTTTTTGATGTTTCCTACTTTCTGTTGTCTCCGGCCTAACAAATTTTAGTAAAAGCTCAATATCAGATGCTGTAATTCCGAGAAATTCTTGAAACTCAAGTCTCACATCAATGAGCTAGAGGCTTCCTCCAAATATCCAGCTTCTAATCCCCAATATTGATTGTTTTAACTTGTTTCTTACCAAGCTCATTCGGAAACAGCATGTACATTTGACAAGCAATTTGTCCTGGTACAAGTTGCGCAAAATGGCAAGGAAAATTGTATTAAAGGAAACTTATCTCGAATTAGTGGAATATTCTACACCATGAGGTTACAATGACCACAGTTTTATGCATGAAAATAAATTTTACAGTTCCTATTCAACACAAAATTTGTTTCAGGATTTCCAATTTGATAAAAGTATTCCGTTGATAATATTTTAATGAATATATTCTGTCTAATAAATGAATGTTTTAGCTCCCAACAAAGTAAAATAACTAGATTATTTCTAAATTTTACAAAAATAGAAGTCCAGAATGTGACTTTATATGAAAGGAAATTAAATTTAAGAAATATGTTAGGCCTTATAATAATGGGCCATATATCATAATCAATGCACAACTAATTAACTTAGTAAATCAATCTCTTGGTCAGCTTATATAGTTATAGTAAGTTCATAGCTGCAATGCACTACTAGCAACTAAAACTGGTTATTAAGACCCTTGCAACCTTGACAAAGCATCATGATGATGCACACTACTATTGTAATTAAGGGTCAGCTACAATTACACAACAAATTACAAGGCGATTAAAACAGTATAGCAGAGTTATTCAATAAGAAGGTTTCTTCAACTAGTTCATAACAAGTATAATTATACCCGTATAAATAATATTAATCTATCATAAATTTTATTACAAGAACTACTGGGCAAAAATGTTCTAAAAAAGAAATAAAAGGTATAATTCTTTGTATGAAATTTTTTTTACGATGGAAGGATTTAACTTTTTCACTCCTCTTAAATGAAGTACACTTTTCCACTAACAGCAAAGACATTATACATTACAATATAAAAATATCAATAAGAACAAAAATTTTAGATTAACAGAAGTAATATTATAAGATAAACAGAAGATGGACTTGTACAAGCAAAGTAGTAAACTTACTTAGTAATGCCTAAAAACCCCAGCATTTAGAAGTCAAACAAACAATTATAACAGAAGTCAGGGAACATTATAGACCCTGCCATTATCATATTAATAAGCAGTAAAGTAATTAATATTATCAATGCTTCCTTATCACACTGACTCATTGTTTGAGCTGAAAAACAACGACTCCAGACCCAGTCTAGACTCTAGCATACTACTTGATACAAACTTATCCTTGATTCTAAAAATTTAGACTCCACAATGTTTACTACAAATAACCTTATCCAATTAACAATGTTGAATTCTTTTTCTTTGAAGCCAATTTTGTACAATGTACCATGCTTTCTATGAAGCCAATGAAACCAATTTTGTACAATGTACCATGTTTTTCTATGAAACCAATTTTGTACAATGTACCATGCTTTCTATGAAACCAATTTTGTACAATGTACCATGCTTTCTATGAAACAAACTTTGTACAATGTACCATGCTTTCTATGAATCCCATTTTGTACAATGTACCATGCTTTCTATGAAACCAATTTTGTACAATGTACCATGCTTTCTATGAAACCAATTTTGTACAATGTATACCCACAGCCACAAAATCAGCAAGGATTAATGAATCAATGATTCAAAATGTATGTTTAAAACTGCTTACAATCTACAATAAAATCACTTAATTAAATCAACTGTTTAAACAATTAAGAGCTGTATCATACAAAAATTAAATTGCAATGGATCTATTTAAAAATAGATTAAAGAAATATATCAAACCATGAACACACATGTAGAATTCACGCTGATCATCCTAATCAAAAACCACACTAACACTGACATTAGAAAAAACAACAAAAATTAAGTATAAATTTACACTGTACATCATCTCTGGATATTTAAAATTTATAAACTTGTACACATTTTACTTAATGCTTTACAAGATTAACATAGTTTAAGAATTATTGGCACTGTTACAGTAGTAAAATGTAAAAATACTAAGATTTTGAAACCTTAAATAGTTTTTTGTTTTATTACATAAATCATAACTTTGGCATAAGTATTCAAAAATTTAATAAATCATAAAATTAGCAGAATATCTATATATATAAATGCGAATGTTTGTTTGTATGTTCCGTTATAACTCTGGAACCAATGCACGAAACATCGTGAAATTTTGTACAGTGATTCTACACGTTCCTGGAAGTAACATAGGCATACATACTAGAGTAAATTTGGTCCAATTTAAATAGTTTATTTAATTAATTTTTTAATTATAAATCGTTGTTGATGTTAGAGTGTTTTATATTGGATCCGACAGACTGCGCTACGACACATAATACAAAGCGAAATGATACTTAACAGCTGTTAATACTTTCAGCTGAAGTTTATTAAAGAGGCAGAAACATTTGTTTACATTTAAAATTTAGAAAATTTTTATTGTAAAGTGCTTGATCAGTAGTGTAATGCAGGTTGCATAGAAGACTTCATTGCCTAATTTTAAATTCAGATTGCACCAATGATCAATAAACTATCTAATGCAATGAAAATACTATTAAATGCTATTATGAAAACAACCTCATTGTAAAAATCCGTGAATGTTTGCACATAAGGTAATTGAATTTGGTTACATGGAAGGTAAATGAAAAGAGCCGAAAGAAGACACTTTATGATCGAAATTGGGTTTCCTTGATACATTTTCTTGAAAAACATCCCTCGAGATAGTACCTATCAGTAAAATATCAAATTCTACGGAGGGCAAACTTTGGTGCGTTGCAAAACGCTGTGTCCATACATAAAACGTTTTAACTTTTCCTGATCTTCACTTGACCGTGAAACTAAGTAATGTGCTCTCACAACCGTCAACCAAGCCAAAGCGAAGCATGGCCGGTTCAGCTAGTTAGTCTGTAATTTACAAAATGGTAATCAAGTTTTATCTAAGCACCAAAGAGGGATCAGAGAAAGTTGTTCACATGTTTCTGACTGTAAATCTTATACTGCATGACATTTAAAAAATCCAATTTAAAGTAAATTAGATTTGTCTTTCTTGTTTTGATTTCCATTCTTTTCTCGATGTCATTTATGAAGCATTTTTGTATTTTCTATTAGTTACATATTTATTTTATATTAATACAATATAAATAGAGATATTAATATCTTTTCAGATATTATATTTTATTATTTTTATATTTGTTGTTTCTTTGAAAATTTATTATTTCTCATTGGAAAAAGCCTTTTGATGAGCATTTGTCCTGTGTCAATTTTGAGGCCACTGTTACAAATTTATTGAGTTGTTATTTGTTTTATTCTCTGTTATTACTTCTTATATATTTTATTTGTTGTTGTTACGTTATGAACTTATTTATTGTAGCTTTACATTAGTTTTTAATCATTTATTTATTTTATTATAGGCTTATTGAACAATTTTGTATATAAGAAATCAAGGAATTTGGTATTGGCTAGTTATACTAATAATATGAACTTTCTGATGATGTCAATTTAATTTGCATTTACACATGATTAAAGATAAATAAAGAATCTTGAATCTTAATATAAATGTGCAGTTTGCTCTTACGAGATATGGACTGCCTGACTGACGGACTTGCTGCCTGTGTACTGAGAAATAATCTTTACAGTAAGATATTCCTATTGATGTATGCAATAATATGATGGAATATTAAATGAATGAGTGAGTTAATACGACTGCACTAAGCAGATAATTTATATTAATGAATTCCATAACATTAAATATTAGAATATAATTGTAAATCCAACAATTTTAAACAATAAAAGTTTGAGTACACCACACCACGTGTAATGTAACAGGCTTTTCAGGGCGTGTGAAGTTACAGGTCTCATTAGGCTGTAGGTGTTACTATGTCACACGTTAACGTTTCATACACTTGTACTTAGTTTGTTTAAAAATGTATTTACACTCTTATTTTCTCATAGCAATCATAGTTCTTCTTCTAAGAGTCGGCCTATTGCCATGCATTTAAGCCTCAAGGGCCTTTTGCGCATCCCTGAAGCACACCGTAAGGCTGACAAGTCTAATGTTTCAGTAGTTCTACAAACCACCGAAAACAACCAATCAGGTCCTCCTGGGGAAATTCGCCACCCTTGTCCAAACTACCAAAGATGGCATACCGCTCCTTTGCTATTGCAGTGAGTCAAAGAGCAAATGGCAGTTTCCTTTTGCCTGTCACACATTATATAGAGTGGATCCTTCAGAAGGATACAGACTCTGTGAAGATGCTTCCTCAGGTGACCATGTCCCGTGATCAGACCTAAAACCCGAAAAGACATTGATCTATTTAGTGAGAGAAGGTCAGACGCCACTCTGGGGGAAGGCGACTGTAGGACCATTCTAATCATTCTCAGACCCGGATGCAGCCTCCAAGTTACCCATACGACCAATGTAAAAAAATGCCACATTTCATCAAATACACTTTGCACATCATCGAACTCAATATTGATTTTATAGAAATGGAGCTTCATGCAAAATTTCAAGCCTAAGTTGATTCATTTTTCGAGATATCATGCGGATAGACAGAAAGACAGTCAGAAATTAAAATTTTCTACCCCTTGAGTAGGCTTTTCTAACACTCAGTCAAATATACTGACAGGGTAAGAAAAATATTTTTTTCAAACAGAAATAAAGGTGGAGGTATAGAAACATAATGACTAAGCAATTCTGTTGAGGTACAATTACAAAACATTTATCAGTAGTTTGGATGAATCAGTTGTGGAGAGTGATTCATGCCATAAATACAGTAACTAAACATAGATCAGATATTACCTCACAGTTTTTACTAGATTTTTGGTTTTAAAATTTAACTCCATCTAAATTTAATGTAATGTTAAAAACTGTGCTTACATTTAGTGTTTACTAGATATTTATATTTATTATTTTCTAATTTTATTTTTTAACATTAAAATACATAATTAATACACATATTTATCGCTATTTAACCCAAATGGGTGTAAATAAGCCTACTATAATATAAGTTTTCTTCTCAAGTTATATAGATACAGAAAGATTTATGAGAATTTAGACTTTTTATTATGAGTTTAAATGGTCATATGAAAAATGAATATCCCTTCTAAATTCGCTTGAAAAAAGTTAGCTTTCACATGTGGCTATCATCTCAACATGTCAAACTGGAGAAGGATTATAAGTTTAGACATTTAATTTGTACAACACTCTTAGTACTATTACTGTCATGGTTGGCATTTTAATATATCTTTGTATCAAACTGAGAACTTTATTGTTATTAGACACATTTTATACAATGGTGCAAAAGACATATAATACGTCATGATAAGACATATAAGCAACTATCTAAAAACTGTAGAAACTATAAAAAAATCTTGTAAGAACAAACATTACACAAAGCATTACAATACCTAAGCGGCTAGAAAAATGTTATTTCTTTCTGTCTGTCTGTCCTCAGTGAGTAGGAAGAGGTCTAAATAACAGATGTCTGCCATTTTAGCTTCATAGATTTTATCAATTTACAGTGGTTTTTGTAAGTGTTTCATGTGCTAATTTCAGACGAGATTGTATAATTTTTAATGTACTGGTGGAATTAATGTGAAGGAAAATGCCATAATTGGTTTCATTTAGAATGTGCGGACAAGGATAAAAAGGATTATTCATTTTTCAAGGGCAAATCATCATAAGTAATTTATGATAATTGTGCCAAACAACGGCCTTCTATGAACTGGTGATTTGCAACTTTTTTGTATAAAATTTGTAAAAAATCTTTGTTAACCTGTGCATCTATATTTATTTAGTGGAATTGTGTTCACAATGAACTATAGAATATCGTGATGTGTAATATAAATATAATGTACTAAATTTTCTTTTAAGGCAAGGTTACAAAAGAACTGTTATAAAAAATATTAAGGCATTAGGGTTATACTAGGCAAAATGTTGAACTAAATAATTGAAATTCCAAGATAGCAAAGATGTTCTAAATCTATTTTGATTTTAGAAAATGTGTTACGGCTTAGTCTTTTCACATCTTAGTAATTAAAGTTAGTTTAATAATTAATAAATATAATAATAATTATAAATATATAGAGCATCATACCTAATATTTATGACAGGAATGCCAACACAGATAAGTGTTCATGTGACAAGGGACAGGGCTTTTACCCCATTCAAAAAAAGGAAAGTGGACCAGAGCGATCAGCCAATGGATGTCACCCATCTTTATGGTAGGGTTCTTCCTTGGTATGTGTGAAGGGCTCTTGCCTAGCCTCTTGGGAAGAACAGTACTTTCATCTCAGGGAAGGGCCCAGAGCCACACTCCTCCTGTCAGTTCAGTTTCGAACTTGAAGGATAGAGAGTAATAGCATACAAGACAGACAACATCAGCTCTTTATATATAGTTTTAGTACTTCAACTTACAATACATTCCACTTCCACTCAATATAGTTCCATAGTATAAATTACAATTCAAACTTTTAACGAAAGTGTTTCATTTATAGAACAAACTTGATTCCAGTACTCCATGGGTACACACGGTGGGGCCTGAGCCAGGTTGTGGCCTTCTCCAACATTAAAGCTCTGGTCAAAGATTGGGAAAAGAGGACAAGACACAAGAATTGGAGTAGAGCCTCAGGTTTAAGACTATTCAAACTGTTTATCTCTCCTTACGCTAAAGGGTGGACAGCTCTCCTAGACCAGAATAAGGAGGATATAAGACTGATATTAGGAATGTTGACAGGACATGGCCCTCTGAGGAAGCATCTTATGAAGGTAGGCCTTAGTCAGAGTAGCGAATGTAGACTCTGTGGAGAGGAGGAGGAGTCAGCGGAGCACATTTGGTTGGATTGTCCTGCCATCGTAGAGACTCGGAAAAGATACTTGGGAGAATATCTCCTCAGCCCCAAGGACATTAGAGAACAGGAGCCCTTAAATCTGATTGGTTTTTGCAAAAGCCTCAGTCTTTGAGGGCACAAATTAAAGTAAGGGAGGCGCAAAGGTCCTTTTTAGGACTAAGCGCGGGGACAAACTGTCCTCTTCCCTCAGGAAAGGAAAACAAATGGGTACACAGCACACTGCTAGAAAATTCAGGCTACAGTTTTATATGAACTTTTTGAAAAATGTAATAATGATTTATAATAGTACACAAACTAGAAACAACAATCAAAATAATAATAACAAAAAAATCATATACTAATAACAATAATAAGCAAAACTCATAATTTGAGCATTAATAGGTTAACACATCACGAGCACTTATTGTAACTGTAATAATACAGACAAAAAAAACTAAACACAATATACAGTATTTGTACCAAAGTGCTAGTTGCACAGATTTAATAATAAAATTATAAATTAAATTATGGATTATTCAATATGCGCATTTGTGATCAGGCCCTCAAAAAATTTCATATTTTACTGTTAGGTATTATACCAAGAGGGACGTTTAATGTTTGTATTATAAGGCAATTTTTACAATAAATGAATGAATGCGTGTGTGTCTTGCGATAGTATTATAAATTTGTATAAAGTTACATTAACTATTGATGCTTTAATGTTTTTTTATGTTAAGATTCATTTAATATGTAATTTTTTTTTATTATTTGATTTCCAACAGATCTGTAATGTAAATAAATAGACTTATTTTTAGTTATAAATGTATACATATATATGTTCGTTTAATTTTTATGAGGTTAAGTGGTAGAGAGGACTTTATAGTTCTAACTTCGCCTCTAATAAAGACATTTTTCATTTCATTTCATTTCATACGACAACTTTACAATAATATAATACATTTTCTTGTAATAGTGTCAATACAGTTATGTGGTACAATAGTTTCTGTATATTTTTTATACATAACAGACACACAATAAGTCTAATTTATTTTGTTATTTCAAATCTATTTTTATTTTATTTTCAAACAGGTTAAAAAGTTATAACATTGCTAAAAACTCATAATTATGAAAACTAAAAATTTACAACAAAAAATAACATTTAATGGAAAAACAATACAGGTTTATTAGTGTTACAACAACTGGTAACATATTTATGATAACCCAATCTAAACCTACTTATATATAACCTAATAACAAGAAGTAGATATGGTCAGAGTGGCCTACTTCTTGCTGACAACACCTCCTTTTTGGAGGTCCATGTGTGGACTCAGTGAGCTTCTTAGGTCTTCAACTTGACTGCAACCTGACATTTGAATTGCATATCAATAAAATAGTAAAAAAACTAAGTTCGTGTTTGTTTGCATTGAGAAAATTGGCTTCTTTCGCTAATTCACAACTACTACTAACTTTGTACTATGGCTGCTTTTATTCTCATCTTGTTTACGCAGTTCCCATTTGGGGAAGGAACTGCAGAACCAATTTCATTTTTAAATTGCAGAAGCAAGCTTTGCGGATTATTTTTGGGCTAAGTAGGCATCAATCTTGTAGAAATGTATTTAAAAACAACAACATTCTTACTTTCCCATGCATATTTATTTATGAATCTTTGGTTTTTTTAAAAAAGAATGAATACTTTATGACACTAGCTAACACAAATTCAGATTATTCACTTAGAACCCGGCTTAACATTCCAGTTCCAAAACATTCTACTTCTTTTTTTCAAAAACACGTAACTTACAACTGCATTAAACTTTTCAACTCACTTCCAGATGCTTTAAAGGTGGATTGTTCTTTAACCTTGTTCAAAAATAACTTAAAACAGTTCCTCATCGACGGTTCCTTTTACAGTGTCCAGGATTTTTTGCATAAATTGTAAATAGTAGACTAAATATAGTTTTGTTTTTTTTCTTTGATGTATACTTAGCATAACATGTAACACTGTATAAGTTAGTTAAGCTAGCCCTGTGTGTATACTTTAATGACGTTGCTAATGCATGAAAATGTTATTTTGAGCAATAAAGGATTTTGATTGATTTTGATTGATTGAAGAACCGATCATCATAATGATATGTACTATTCACAGTAAGTCAAATAGTCTGTTCTTTCTAATAATATAGTTTTTTAGGACCCAGGTAGGAAAAACTCTTCCCAAAATATTGGCCTCCGGATAATACCAAAGTACCTGTAATAATTGCCAGAAACATCCTGTGTGACTTCTACTGTTCTTGGCTCACCCACACAAATAACATCTGCCAGCTGACGCTTGTTCTCCATATTCTGCTACAGGTGCTGGTGCTGACTCGCCTGTATGGTTTCTCAATCTTTCCCTTAGTAAAAAGGGCAGTGTTGGAATATGTGATCATCTTATCATGTTTCCATAGGAAAGGTCTTCTCTCAAATTCCTAAGTAAAGTTCTTTTGTTTTCTACTTCTTCAAGTACATTGCTTTTCGTAAAACGATGTAGCTTTTCATTCCACTTGTGTTTTTTAGTGCATAGAAAATTGTCTGGGACCATTTATTGCTACATCTTGAAACGTAAGCAGATTTCATCTGGTTGACAGTGTCGACTCCACACTTGAATTTGTTGTATGAAGTGAGGAAATATGGTTTGTGTTAGTCAATTTAATTAGTGTTATGGTGTTCAGATAGAAATAACACTACTTTATTGCATTTTGGGAAATACAACAACAAAGTGCAATCACTTTGGTAGACAAATAAACCAGAACAAAATTCTCTTCCAATTGCACTAATCAAAATTGGGGGCACTTGACTTCTATTTTTCTTCAAGGTACTCATGACACTAATTCAATGATTGGCCAAAAGTTCTTTGCTAATGGAATGAGCTGTACCAATTATAGAGTGCCCCAGTTCCTGAAATCGGTGATATCATTGTAAGAGTATATATTGTTTTTATTAATGTTTTTATATTGTGTGGGGTGTTGCAACTGAACGCAATGCTTAAATTTTATAAGATTTCCTTATGTATTGCATCTTGTACGTATTATCTATTGGAAAATGGTATTTATTGTGAATATATAAAGTTATATACCTTGTGGTGTTGCTTATAAGATCTTCTGGCTGTTTTCCTGTGTAAACTTCCAAATTGGCAGTGTAAAATGTTCATACATCTCGGAAGTCACATTTCTCTTAATTGCGTCTCAGGCAGAGTACCATAAGCGGACTAGGTTTTTAAATCACTTATTACAATCATCGATACTTTATATATTGAATAACAGAACCATCAATCAATATCAACATATATAAAATACTAAACTAAAATCACAAGTTTCAAATTAATAGAAATAGTTTAAAAAATACATAATGTCATAAATAATTAAAAACCCATTACCTTTAATCAAACAAAAAATTAAGAGAAATGATTAATAAATAAATAATTAACATAACTTGACAAAACAAACATCTTGAAACCATAAAAGACATATAGTAAATCATTTTTATTTTGTATAGTTTCATACAAAGCCTAAATTAAAATAGGCTTAAAAATTAAAACATCAAATATTTTATTAAAAAAAAGTTATGTGCAGAAGAAATTCTGTTTAGAATATGAAAATGTGTCTACAGTTGGCGCAGGTGATATAGTTATTGTTCTAATTAATTACTATTGGTTGATTACATTGATGGTTTTAATAACTAAACATCGTTTGATAGTTTCAATATAAAAAACTGGGTCTGCTATCGTGCTCTATCCTACATCTCTCATGAAAATAGTATTTTTTAATTTTCTTAAATCCATTAGTGTAATAGTACATTCAACAATCTTGTTGATCAGTGTCAGCGAACAGGATAACGGTAATTTTCCCACACATAGGTGCAGGCTGCAGCAGAACCTTCATTGCTACCCCACTCTGATGGCGAAGAATGAAAACATCCTTCTATCAAACCTCTAGAGTATGATCATGAACCCAAATATTTGAGAGTTAAAAAAATAATACAAATATTCACATAACAATTATATTCTATGTGTTTTTTTGTCATACTGTTTATTTCATCTAATATAACACTACACTTATTGTATAGAACAAACATATCACAAAAACCAATATAGTGGGTTGTAAGTGAATTGTTAATTACCAATAAATCATTTGGTTATTCACACTGTTATAAGTGACAACATCGAACAATGCAAATCGACAGATGATCTGTTCATTTCTGACTGTGTAATGACGTAATCGACAGATATTCTGAAGATTGCTGGTTCAAAGGTTAAAAAGAAATAATGACTAAGGTTAGGCAAAAACTTAAAAGCATAATAGGCCTATATAATACAGAAAGAGTTTATAATGCTGGGATTATAAATATGCCTAAATAAATCGAATATCTTCTGGCTTTTTGCCCTCTTGAGCAATATGTAATTCTGAACAGAACATCAATATAAAGATAAATAACAGAATATTACATAATAAATAGCAATAGCAGAAATAGGCTATTGCTTTAAACCCTATTGCATGGTTTCTGATTTATTAAAATTTTGAGACAATTTTATGAAACATTGGCCCTAACTATCAATCATGTAGGTTGTGTCTAAACTTCCAACATATATTTAGCATGATTCATGCTGTTTCATTGTAGTCATTTAGATCTTTGGATAAAATGGAGTGGTTCAGGTAAAATTCAGTATAACCTCCTCTCACACATCTTTAACATCATGGCTCTTGATAAATAACATGCATTTCACTGATGCAATTTAATAATAAATCGAATAAGAACATTTTCAAGACTTAGTGTTTACATCCTCAAACATTTGGAAAGGATGTTGTCAGAAGTAGGCAAAGAATATGATAGTAAATCAGTAGAAAACATTATTAATAAAATAAACTTACCGAACAAAACCTTCAATTCAACGCTGCATACAAGTATGTTGTATTAAAAGAGGTAGAGACTGTCAAAACATTTTACGACATAATTATTTAAGAGACCTGCCACAACAAAATTCAGTATTATCCACAAATTTAGATCTTGACTCCACACCGAAATGAGAATGACAGTAATCTAGATTCGACGTCTGCTTCAAAACAGGTTTATCAACTATCATTGATAACCAGCAAGAAAGAAAATTTACAACTTCATAATTAAAATTGAAATGTTGGCATACTATATTTCATGGTATAATATACAATTTACCGCTTATGGTAGATACGTACAATATGGTATTATATTAATTCTTTGTTAATAACGAATTTATAAGTCAAATACCACTCCAATTACAAAAACATTTCAACAATTCTGAAAACAATTTATGAGATTTGTGTTTTTGTTTTTGACGTAAAGACTATTTTTATTGTTTTTGTAGTCTAAATAAAGGAAGAGTAATTCAAATGTGGAAAGAAAACCCGTCTAAATACAGCAAGAACATCTGAATAATTAAATGTTGTAAATCTATATTTCAATTTTCTATGCACTCATCATTCATGACCAGAAATGCTGGACTTTTGATATATGTGTAATACTATCTCGGGGAAGTTTTTCCGTTACCACTCGATTATTGCAGCTCGTAGTGATGACCAGAACCATTCACCATCAGATCATCTTAAATGTTTACATAAATATAAAAGATTAAGTACAAAATCAAAGGATGTTATTTGTTTGTTTCAAAACTTACAAGATATTGGACCCACCATAATAAATACCTTACCTTACAAATGTTTTCACCTGTTGTGGCGTTTTTCCAGGCGTTTGTAAGGATTAAACGCTAAAATTAAAGCTAGGATTAAACCTATCTTCAAAAGAGGTAGGGTAAAGAGATATTTAATTATCTGCCCATCTGATGTCTGTAGTATCCATATTATTTTATTTATTTATTACTAACGCTACTCAACCAATTCACAAACCATTAGGATTTATGTTACATGTATTTCTGAAGAATAGAGCAAAATTTGAGAACATAGTAAGCACAGGAAACATATATATTTAAAGTTAGAGAATGAAATAGTATCTTAGCGAAAGGCAGTATTAAATATGTTCTGGACAATAATAATAATAGAATAACAATCTTGAGAACCAACAATAAGAAACAGCAGAGATACAATAACAAACAATGAAAGAATAATATTAACTAACAAAGAGGTACAACAATACAAGATATTCAAGATTCAAGAAGATATTTGAGATTATATTAAACGTTTGATTTAATTATTATTATCATTAATAATTATTATCATAATAAATCATCAATAAAAATTATCAAATATTTAATTTTAAAACGTGCAAATCTAAAATCTACCTTAACCTGCAAATGCAAATTTAAATGTTATTTTTTGTGTTAAGACCACATAAGATAACGATAGTGGAAGGGAGGCGTAACCAATTTTCAGTGTACTGAGGGAGGTACAAAGCCTGAAAGGTTGAGAACCCCTGCTTTAGAAGACATAAGCAAATTGAAAATTACGTCAGATTTTGTTTGATTTAATATTCATGAGTTTATAAGTGACTGTATAACTTACAAAGACGCCATAGTCTTACATGAATCTGATTACAAAAAAAGTTAAATATTTGCACGACACCTGTTCGCTATAAGAAAACATCACTCCGGAAAAAGCATTGATACTTACATTCAAGCGTTAAAAATGATGAATAAGGAATAAAGTTTTACAGCTATTACTGCCAACCAGCATAGTGGTGATAGTTTACGTTAAATATTCTAAATTCATTACGGAGTACTGTAATCTCACATTCGTTAAAGTTTGCTTAAAAGGTTAAGCTCAGACTGGAGGAAGCCGTTCAGAGTGCGGTAGCTCTTGAATTGGCTCACAAACAGGATACATATTAGGCTCAAAATCAGTATTTAAGTGCTGGAACAAGCCTGGAGGTCTTGATCTGAGACTCAAGAAATGTTTTGTGACGACCCCAGCATATAGTTCTAAGACCAGACCGGTAACATCGTATGCGGTCTTAATCAGCCAATTTAAAATATTAAATTATCAGTAATATGTTTTATTTTTATTCAGCATAACATTTAATTGTAGTAACGAGTAATGAATATATGCAGCCAGACTTATTAGGTTAAGCAGTGCAGGTGGAGAAGATATACAGTTTAATTCAGCACATGAATTGTAAGTCCAAGTCTACCAGCAGTAAGCCTGGTAATTTTCCATACCCAGAGCAGCTGCGCAGTTACTGGGTGGTAAACAGGCAGGAATTTGCTGAGGTAGCGTCTGGAACAACGCTGCTCCCTGGAGTTCGTTGTTCTGAGTCGCAGTCGTGCCAGGGTTTTGAACGCGTCAAGCTCGCGTGAAATCGCTCTCTCGCTCTCTCTCCCGTTCTAAATTTGTAATTGTTCAACTGATTCTAAATTAAGCAATAAAATTCAAATTGTTTTCGCAATAAACTAAATTGTTTTATTTGGCCAACCGAGGAGAGAATTTTTATTACAGCAACCTGGGCTAGTTTCCATCACCGTGTCCGAATTGGAACCCGAGAACTTCTAAATTAAATTACGTGTGGTCGTCACGCCACATATTTGGTGTCAGGTGTGGGGCAGTAGTCATTAAAGGAAAGTGAAATAAATTATAAATTTAAATATTTTTGAAAAATTAAAGTTGGACTTGGTTATATTTTGTTGAAACTTTGGGAACTTGTTCATCTGATGATAGTTAAATTGTAATTAAACTTTAAACTTTTGGTTAACTTTAAAGTTTTGACTTTTGATTTTTTATTATGTTTTGAATTCTTCCTCTCGTCCGTGGTGGAACCAGCAAACCCTGATTGAGTTAGTTTGCTAAGTTTATTTACAGGCACGAAGAAAGAAGATTAAATTTTGTGGAATAGGTTTCGACATTCGTGATGAATTGTATGATGAATTGAGTGATAGTTAAAAGGTATTTTAAATATTTTTGGGTAATTTGAAGGAAAAGTAAATATTGAAATATTGGAATTATTCTTTGCTCAGACATAGTAGGTTGTCTTGACTTAGAATAAATCGTGGTGTAACTTCGTATTTGATTAGTGTTCAGGACTTAGACAAAAAGTGGATTGATTAGAGCTGAATTGAAATTTGATTGATTGATTGCAAGTCGATAAATTAAAATTATTTCTTGATTTTAATTACTTTTCACAAACGGGAGAGAGCACATAATTATTTAATTGAAAATTTAATTGAGAAAAATCTTTTAAAATTATTTTTGGAAAACTAAGTTGGGGCTTGTCCACTTTTTGAAAGTAAGTGTGCCTGAACTGATTGACAATGGCTGGTCGCGTTAGTATTGGAGGGCAAGAAATGGACCTCCAGGAAGCCATTGATGCGGTAACTGAACGGTTGGAGACTCTTGGTCATGCTAGGTTGGATCGAAGTGACCACCTGAACACCATGTTGGAGGAAACTTTGCGAGGTCATACAGAACGACCTACGTTCGACATGGTAGGCTCGATCACTCCCTTTGATGGAGGAAAGCCGGAGGCTGTTCTCCACTTCTTTGAGAGTATCGACAATGTCGGTGAATTAAGTCATTGGGGAAACGACGAAAAATTAAGGGTTGCTAAATTGAGATTGGCTGGAACCGCCTTGAGTTTTATTCGATCGGAGGATCAAGGCCGGTTGAGTACTTATGCGGGATTTAAAGAAGTTTTGACGCAACGGTTTAGTGACAAAGCTCCGAGAGATTGTTACTTCCAGCAGTTGTCTGTAATACAGCAACGGAGGGGTGAAACGATTGAAGCTTTTGCTGATCGAGTGCGGACATTAAATGAAAAGACAGTGCGAGTCACTGCAAACCCAGAAGTTAATGCTGCACTAAGGGAAGAAGCCGATCGTAGAGCTTTGGATGCTTTTACCCGAGGTCTTATTGGACACGTTGGTGATCAGACGAGACTAAAATTCCCTACTAACATCCGAGAAGCCGTCACTACAGCGGTGGCAATTGATCACATTTTGAAGCAATCGAAAGATCCGTCTCGCGCTACAGATGAACGGAAGGTTTTTCAAACTGACCTTGTTTGTTATCGGTGCCATAAACCGGGGCACACGTCTCGTGAGTGTCGGGACAATAGGGGATTTAGTAGACCCAGTAATGACTTGAGGTGCTGGCGATGTAATAAGCCAGGGCACAGACAAAAGGATTGTCGCGTAAAACTTCCAACCAGCACTCCTAGTGCTAGTCAGTCGGGAAACGGGGGCAGGGGCCAGTGGAGTCGCCGCCACCCGTCCCCGAGAGTAACTGAGCCACAACCGCAGGCCAAGGCGACGAAAAGAAATGTAACGACTGGAAAGAACACTTGTGAACCTAGAGTAGGAGCCTTAGTTAAGAGTCGTGAAACCGCCCGAGTAGATAAAGAAATACGAATAGTTCCGGTTGTGAAAGATTTAGCCGAGGAACTAGTTGCCATGGGGCGTGTGGATAATGCCGAGGGAAAGATTTTAATTGATACCGGTGCTCAGGTGTCGCTCATCAAACGTGGAGCCGCTGTAGCTCCGATGACAAAGCCTGACTTGATTATCCGGGGAATTTCAGGACGAACTCTGAAGATTTACGGCAGACAAAAAGTGACTTTGATGTTAAAGCCGGGTGTGCCGGTGAAAGGGAACTTTGTTGTGAGTAACCTACCCCGTGGGTATTTAGCCGTGTTAGGTTGTGATATTCTGAAAGAGGGAAGTGCATCGATAGACATCACGGAAGGTGTTCTCCGTATGTCTGGAAATGACATTTGGTTAAATCGGTTGCACAGGGGTGAGAGTGTCCCCGATTCAGGTAGGCAAGTAGTTGCGCCGCGCCACAAAAAGGCACAGGCCCCTACTACGACACCTGAGGTTGTCCGAGTGGCTAAACGCCAGGACAGTTGTATAGAGAATTACGTGTATAACGCAAAAGATGTCACAATACCCGCGCGGAGTGAGAAACTGGTTCAGTTGAAGTTAAGCAAATTTAGATCTACGACTAATGATAATCTGGAGGGTTCGGATGTAGTGGTCGAACCGGTGGGTCTTACCATACAGGGCGTGTATTTGGCACGAGTATTAACGAAAATAGTGAACAATAAATGTTGGGCGAAGGCTGTGAATGTAAGTGGCGAAGAAGTATCCCTTACGGTAAATTCTAAATTTGGAATAGTGGAATCAGTTAGTAACGAAACGTAAGATAGTCTTGATAGCGGATAGTCACGGTCGCGGAATTCAGCAGTTATTGGAAGAGAGGTTGCCAGGGAACTTTGAGCTCAGTTCGTGGTTTGTACCTAATGGTAAGCTTAAAGATGCGATGAGTAATCTTAAAAGAGAGATTGCACAGCTGACTCAGGGTGATACGGTACTGGTGATGGCAGGAACCAACGACGTGGATAGAGGTGCTCCTTACTCGCGCACCCTACAACAAGCCTTTCAAGCAATACCTAATAAGTGGGATGCTCGCATTGTAGTTATGGGAATTCCTGATAGGTTCGACAAGAATGTAATAGGAGATCTGAAGAGAGCGAATGATCTACTTAGGTCCTTCGTAAAAGGAACCAATTCGGAGGGACGGGGAAGGAGTCCTTCTGTGAGATGCGAGGAAGGTTTGCTAGGCGCTTGTATACCAAGCATGGGCTACACCTCAATGAAGAGGGAAAGCTGAAACTCGCAGAGTTGATGCGGAAGACCATCTTGGATGATGTAGAGGTGACAACGAAGCGAGTAGGACTAGCTATCAAAGAAGACGAATTGTTTGATAAATGTGTAGATGAAAAACTTAGCCATTTGAGACTACCCGAGCGACAAGAGGTTAAAAGAGTACTAGAGGAATACAGGGACGTGTTTGCGCATAGTGAGGCCCAGCCTCTGCAATGCACATCGGCCGTAAAACACGTTATCCATACGGGAAATGCTGCGCCGATTTATAAGAAAGCTTATCGGGTTCCATTTCATCAGAAACCCATAGTGGATGAGTTGATTAAAGACCAACTGGACAAGGGAATAATAACTCCTAGTCATAGCCCGTGGGCGTCGCCTGTAGTCATCGTCCCGAAGAAATCTGTGGATGGCAGTAAGAAATATCGTTTCTGCGTAGACTTTAGAGCAGTCAACGCTGTGACTGTACCTGATGTATATCCTCTACCCAACATCGCTGAGACACTTGACTCGCTGGGAGGTTGTACCATGTATACTACACTTGACTTGAGAAGTGGTTATCATCAGATTATGGTAGATGAGGAAAGTCGACCGAAAACTGCCTTTAATGTGCCAGGAGGTCACTATGAGTATCTACGTATGCCCTTTGGACTGTCTACGGCGCCTGCAACATTTCAGCGCCTGATGGATTCAGTTCTTATGGGATTAAAAGGGGAAAAGTGTTTAGTGTATCTGGACGATATTATCTTGTTCTCGAAAGATTTGGCTTCGCATTTGTCGCATTTAAGTGAAGTGTTGAGTAAGCTACGTGATGTGAATTTGAGCGTGCAACTCAGTAAATGTAAATTTGCAGTAGGCGAGGTTAACTACCTGGGTCATGTAATAACTGGCCATGGTGTAGAACCCGACCCAGGAAAGGTTAAGGCTGTAGAGGGATTCCCTGTACCTAAGACTGTAAAAGATGTACGGTCCTTTTTAGGTTTGGCCGGATATTACCGCCGGTTCATAGAAGGCTTTGCTGCCATTGGGAAACCTCTTTTTGACTTAACCAAGCAAGGGAAGGATTTCGATTGGGATCAAGAGTGCCAAACTGCGTTTGAGACACTTAAGCAGAAGCTAGTCTCATCACCAGTGTTGGTCTTCCCCGATTTCAGTAAGCCGTTCACCTTGGCTACTGATGCCAGTATTGACGCTCTAGGGGCTGTATTGTCCCAAGAAGTAGATGGAGAAGAACATCCAGTCGCGTACGCTTCTCGCACTCTTTTTCCTGCTGAAAGGAATTATTCTACGACCGAAAGAGAACTGCTAGGTTTAGTATGGGCTACAAAGTATTTTAGATGTTATTTATTAGGCCGTGAATTTAAGGCTGTGACAGATCACGCAGCACTAAAGTGGATGTTATCTTTGAAAGATCCAAGTAGTAGACTAATGAGGTGGGCGCTGAGGCTTGCTGAGTTCACTTACACCGTGGAACACAAGCCGGGAAAGAGACATACCAACGCTGATGCTCTCAGTAGAGCTATGTGCGCAGCTACTCGCAGGGACGAGCTCCCTGTGGTTGACCTAGCCACACTGCGTGAGCATCAAAAGAATGATCCTCATTGTCAAGAGTTAAGGAAGGCCAAGTGTTTTAAGTTGAGCCCAGAAAAGATCCTGTACAGAGTGAGCGGAGGTGACAAGAAGATTGTGGTCCCCTCATCTCTTACTCGTGAGGTGATCAGATTGAACCATGACCTGCCAACGACGGGACATGCAGCGGTGGCTAAGACGTTAGACCGTATTAAGGCAAAATTCTGGTGGAAGGGCATGGATAAGGACGTATTAGACTATGTGCGTTCGTGCCACAGTTGTAGTCAACGAACCAACTATGGAAAGGCAAAGGCCCCCCTTGGAACGTTGTTTAACGAGCCCAAGGTTCCTTTCGAAGTAGTGGCAGCCGACATAGTAGGGCCCTTGCCCATCAGTGAGTCGAGAAACGTGTACATCTTGAGTGTGATGGATCATTTCACACGGTATTGTGAATTTATACCACTGCCTGACCAAACAGCAGACCAGGTGGCTCGAGCCCTAGTGCAGAGAGTGATTACTAAGTTTGGTGTTCCCAAGGCTTTGATTACAGATCAAGGGGCGAACTTTACCTCTGACCTGATCAAACAGTTGTGCAAATTCTTGCACATCAGGAAAATCCAGACTACAGGGTTTCACCCACAGAGTAATGGTCGGCTAGAGAGAGTACACGCGACTATTGCCAAAATCTTAGTCACTTTGTGAACCGTCATCAGACTGATTGGGATGAATATCTCCCATATATAACTATGGCTTATAACAGTCAAAGCCATGAGGCTACGGGATTTTCGCCGTACGAAATGTTGTTTGGGCGAAAAATGGAAGCTCCTATGGAGGGTGACTTGACTATCACGGAAGATAACGAGGTATTTGGTGATCATGTAGAGACTCTGCGCGCGAAGTTAAAGGAAACCCATGAAGTTGCTGCGCGACGTAAGGCATTGGCCAGGGCCAAATATGAAAGGCAGTACAACAAGAAAGTGAAGGATTCGTTGTACGAGGAAGGCCAGTACGTTCTGTTGCACGTGCCGAGTATCGGACGTCACAGAGTGAAGAAACTGTCAAAACTATGGAAGGGTCCCTACAGGATAGTCAAGGTGTTATCGTCGTTGAATTTAGTTTTGAAAGTGAGAAATAGAGAAATCGTGGTTCACGTGAATCGAGTAAAGCCGTACGTGAGTAGAACCAAGGTGAACCAGGTGCCGGAAGTGCACGTTGACGACGATGTTGGCGATATCGAGATTCCAGACTCGAATATCTGTATTGGTGAGGGAACACCATCAGCAGATGATGGTATCCCTGGACCAAGTGTTGGCACACCTCGTACGGGAAATAGGTTGCCACGTGTAAAAAGGAGGCCAGCACGCCTCGAAGACTATGTGCCATAGTTGGGAATTATATCGGTGGTGCTTTGACAAGTGGGAAGTGCTTGACATGCTTATGGGACTGGTGTTTCGTGTTGTAAAGGTAAAACTCGATATAAATTTGAAGTTCTGTTTTAGGATTGATTTTTCTAATCCTGGGAGTAGTAAGCTGCTTCCAGCAAGGGGTCATATTTGAAGGAGGCAGAGATGTGCTGCTGACGGACAGCCATTGGAGGGTCACGTTGCAGTACAACTTGACGCAGATTGAAGAGGAATCCCGAAATCTAAGTATCTTGGTAACTGAGGTAAAGAATCATTTTAATACATTTTTCGAAGATCTACTTAATGAAAATATGAGTTCACACTCTCCATTAATTCAATTGGAAGCCGGATTTCGTTACGAATTTGTGCTATTACAGCAGTCAGTTAGTGAATACCTAAATGAAATTGATGATCTAATAAAACTGTTACCACAAAGACGTGGAAAACGAGGTTTAGTAGATGCAGGAGGTCATGTGTTAAAGTTTCTGTTTGGTACACTTGAGAATAGCGATTTAGAAATTATTGACGGAAAAATGGATTATTTGTACAACACCAACGAGAAAATAGTGCATCAAGCTAAGGAGCAGGTGACTGTTCTAGCAAATATGCAGGCGGAAATAGTATCACATGCAAAAACAATAAATAACGTAATTTATATATTGAAAAAATATCATTCTAATATGCATGAACAAATGGTTAAAATTTTCACACAAGCAAATGCTGCTCATTATCAGTTAAAAACTCTTTTTGAATATTTGTAGTTAAGTTCTGCGCTTTCGGATACTAAAGAAACAGTAAGTAGTGCAAGACGAAAGATAACTAAATTCCATCAAGCAATTGAGAGCTTAGCAGCTGGGAAGGTTGACAGTAACTTGCTAACACCTCATGAGTATCTAAGAATTTTGAAGGAAATTGAAAAGGTTATACCTCCAACGACTAAATTGTATTCACCTGTTAAATTAGAAAATATTCATCAATTTTATTCTGCTGTGGTTGTTCATAGAACAACGATTCACACCCTAAGGGTAGTGATGAGGTTGCCTCTTTCAAACGATAATAAGATGTTCCAATTATATGATATTATTACCTATCCGGTGTATGATGCCTCTCTCAAAGTATGGACCCAGTGGGAAGTTGGTACCCAAAAATTATTGATCAGTAAGGATCGGTTGATGTACTCGATGTACAATCAATTGGAGTTCGACCGAGAGTGTCGAGGGGAACAACTGATTGTTTGCCCGTTATCGAATGTCCTGTTAAGCGTAAGCAAGAGACCAAATTGTGCGGTTGAGATGTTTCATTACGAGCAAGTGAGGCTCTGTGGTAGAAAATTAATATCGGGATTAAGGTCCCCGGTACTTGTCAAAACTCCAAGCCGATGGATATACAGTGCCTCAGAGGAGCACAGATTGACTTTGAACTGTCTAACTAGTGACGGGACCCTGAATATAACTTCCGCGGTAGTGAAGGGGGTCGGTGAATTTAGAGGAATTGATATGTGTGATGTTGTCTCTGAAGAATTCAAGGTGCCTGCCCGTATTCACGGCAGCTCTGTGTTCTCAGAACAGATAAGTGAAATTGTGTTTCCAAATGTGGAAGAAATTTACACAAGCGAGGAGAAGGAGCTGTTTAGCTCTGAGCAGGAAACGGCTGTGAAAGTCCTGCAGGGACTGAACGAACGGCTGGGCACATTAGGTGTTAAGGAGTACCGTCCGGAGGACGTAGTCCGTCATCTGAAGTCCCACATTCTGTTTGGTCGAAGATTTTATGCTGCAAAAGTGGCAGCTGCTGGTAGTTTTGGGTTAGTGTCAACCCTGATGCTTGTGTACATGTGTTACAGATTTGTTATGCCTGTGATGGTGGTCGAGTCGCCGGAACCGTCGCCGACAGCGTCGCTCCGCCGCTCTGACCGAGGCCTTCGCAAAAGTTAGAGGCCTGACGTCACTAGACAGTCCTGAAGGAGACCAAGAGGGTGTGAACCCTGGAGAGATAAACGATGTTGAACAGAACGTGGAGGCAGTCGAAGTTGTTAATCTCGAGCGACTGCGGGACGTGATACAAGCTTTGTAACTGTGAGTAATGACACTCTGAATAAGTGTGAGTCCCTCAACTCACTGTGGTATGGTGAGGAAGTTTTGCTTGGCAAACTCCATACCGATTGCTCCAGACATTCGTGTTAATGCTGTGACAGAATAATCTTTCAAAGGCCTTGAGTAAGGAATGATCGATTTGTGTTAATTGTGGTTGACTAGTCAAGTTTGTGTCGAGAGATGTGTGCACACGGGACAGTTGTTAAAGGAGACACTGGAAGATGTATTAAGGAATATACTCGTAGTTATGTTAGATTGGTGATTGTTGATGTAACCATGTTTTTAGATGTAACGTTTTAATTTGTAAAATTGTAGTGTTGTGGAATGTTGTAACTAATCTTGTGTTCTGATCAGGCAGACTTGGAGATATAATTTTAAAAATTATTCGATATTTGGCTAAAATTTTAAGCGATTGACAAAACGTAAGTAAAATAAACATGTGAAACAACCACATTGGGCACAGGAAGGACCTGCCGGCCATCCAAACATACCCTTAACCCTGATCCTACCTTTACCCCAAAGTTCTGGACTGTGTAACCCATTGTTGGCTTGATACCCATGCGTTCAACAGTAATTGTTAGACTAACTTGTCGCAACTGCCTAGTTGGCTTGCGCAACCAATTAAGCGGTGTAACGTCTCCAGTCTGGCCGAAGTAGTAAAGTTGTAATTCGTTTGTTAGTTTTCTTTTAAGTGAATTGTGAGTTTTATATGAACATTTTTGGCTTATGTTAATTTTAAGCTCTAAGGTATCAGTAGAATGTAATGAAATGTAGGAGGAAGGTCTCGGTGAGCTACCCTGTTTCCAGGGTAAGCGAGGTGAAAACCTTGGGGAGCCCCCAGGTCCACAATGCCCTTAAAATCCAAGCGTGGGGGGCGGAACCATTAGTTTTAGTTTTTTTTTGTTGTTGTTTCTGTCATGAAACTGAAGAAGGTCGAGAAGTGTGAGGAATGTGTCCTCCAGTTGTTGGATGTTCAGAAGAACGTCAACGCAAACTTTTTAAAAGATGAAAGGTTTTTTGAACCGCTTTTCCAGAGACCCCCCTCGCATTTACAGTGTAACGGCCACCCACTAAACTGGGTCGAGCCACTAGTTTTAAGTCTTTTTGTCAGGGCCCTTATGGAATGTAGTACTGTAATGGTTTGGTCGATGCCTTAGTAGCTTAATAAGAACAATTAAGATGTTAACAATTTTTGTACTGTTCTTGAGGATGTTTCTTAACGATTTATTTTGTTAGTTAAGTTTGATGTCATTCATGACATGCTACTTGTTGGCTGTGTATATTATAATGGTTTTGTGTTATAGTCGATGTACAAGTGAACTAACTCAGGATAACTCCATTATAATCCATAGTAGGGTGACTGAGGAAACCGGCCCCGAGTGAAAAACCCACGAGGCTTAACCAGGAATGGGGGAGTAGCGTTCAAAATTCACAAAGAAGACTACCACTTTATAATTATTTTAAATCTAATTAGGCTCTACAAAATGTGGTATGTTATCAACTAATATTTTTAATCATTAAAATTAAACCCATCAAACCATAGTTATCCTGGAGTGCTCAACCAGATTAATAGAATGTAGTTGTGTTGTAGTTCAACTTGAAATGTTTAAGTATTTTAGATTAAGTTTAGAAGCACTGGTTAGTTCCCTTGTACTACGTATTGCTTTAAATGTGTTACTGGTTAGGTAGTCGTATTTGGGTCATTAGAGATAATGGTTATCTGATGTTAATGACTGGTCTTGAATTAGTATCGTAGTATACCATGATATATGTGTTGTAAGCCTGAAATCTTTTGTGTTCAATCATTGAGAAGAGAGCGAGCGATCGGATCGAATTAAAGAATTACGTATCGCGTTTGCATACTTTTTTTATTAAAAGAAATTTCTGCCTTTTTAGGGAACTCAATTGTTTATTTAAATTTCATTTAGTTGAGGCTACTGAGTGACAGCTGGAATGGTAATTAATGAACATATACTAAGATTTTCTTGCTAAAGGATAGGACAGAGATCCTCCCCTGCAGATTAGAGACTTTTCTTCTGGCTGCTGGCTGATGGTTCCTCATACTTGGGGACAAGTATGGTTTTAAGGTGGGGGGAGTGTGACGACCCCAGCATATAGTTCTAAGACCAGACCGGTAACATCGTATGCGGTCTTAATCAGCCAATTTAAAATATTAAATTATCAGTAATATATTTTATTTTTATTCAGCATAACATTTAATTGTAGTAACGAGTAATGAATATATGCAGCCAGACTTATTAGGTTAAGCAGTGCAGGTGGAGAAGATATATAGTTTAATTCAGCACATGAATTGTAAGTCCAAGTCTGTCAGCAGTAAGCCTGGTAATTTTCCATACCCAGAGCAGCTGCGCAGTTACTGGGTGGTAAACAGGCAGGAATTTGCTGAGGTAGCGTCTGGAACAACGCTGCTCCCTGGAGTTCGTTGTTCTGAGTCGCAGTCGTGCCAGGGTTTTGAACGCGTCAAGCTCGCGTGAAATCGCTCTCTCGCTCTCTCTCCCGTTCTAAATTTGTAATTGTTCAACTGATTCTAAATTAAGCAATAAAATTAAAATTGTTTTCGCAATAAACTAAATTGTTTTATTTGGCCAACCGAGGAGAGAATTTTTATTACAGCAGCCTGGGCTAGTTTCCATCACCGTGTCCGAATTGGAACCCGAGAACTTCTAAATTAAATTACGTGTGGTCGTCACGCCACAGTTTAGTATTATAGTCAAACAAGCAATGTATTCGCCTGAATTTAATCAGGTAAAAAAAAACAAATATTACTTTTGTGGACACAACCTTGCAAAAGAAAAGGGTACTACGTGCGTGTCTGTAGAACACCTAAGACATAACCTAATTCAAAACCTGTCTAGTATCTGCAGCAATTGTTGATTCCTTAGGTAGAAGATTTTTGCAACAACTAAATCGGACTGTTACTCTCGCTACAATAAACGGTATACCCTGTAGTTTGGATACAGGAAGTCTGAGAATTATTATCAGACTCCACTTTACAATAAATTATGTACCCAAGGGCGTGTGTCAATTGCATCTACGTCGTTGTGGTCAAAAACGGAAGGATATGTGGTAGTGGAAGTTGGAATAGCGGAATAGTACAAGACACGTAAATTAAATGTTCTGAACAACCTTTAGTCAGATGTTTTGATTGTATACGATATACTGATAGAACAATCCAATATATCAATGGAATTCAGAAGAAATAAATCTCCTTTGAGTATTTGCTCATCTGTCACTAATGTTAAACCAACTCGTCTTTTTAGTTATCTGTCATTAGACTATTGGCTTATTCCTACGAAATATTGGCAGTACCATAAAAGTTTACTTTCTGAAGGAATCATTGAACCATGTCAGTCACCCTGGAGAGCACAAGGTAAAACTATATCGATTTACTCGTATTCCCTTTGTTGTTACAAATGGAGTAGAATATTTACAACGAGTCATCGACAAGATAATATCAGATGAACAGCTTACAGAAATTTATGCTTATATTGATGAAATAACAGTGAGTGGAAAAAATAAAACCTATCATAACCAGAATCTCAACAATCGCTTGTCAGCTCTAAAGAAGGTAGGTATCGAAATAAAGAAATAAAAGAACACATTTGATTTGACATTCTTTAGCATACTGATTTATTAGGTACGCACAACTCTATCAAGCTCGATTCATCTCATCTCGCTCAGTTATTGAACACGCCACTTCTTCAGAACTCTTGTTACTTAACAGGGCTTTAGGATTTTTTGCTAACTCAAAGTGGACACTACGTTTTATTACCGATAAAATCAGAAGAACTCGCAGAGTCTATTCCATTTCCAATGGACTCTACATTGCTACTGATTTAGAAAACCTAAAGAAAGTAGAATACGTTGTAATAACAACTGTTAACAAAGAATATCCTTTAGTGGTAGAAACATATATGACAATAGAAAAATAAGTAGCTACAACTGTAGAGTCTTTAAGGAACTGGAGAGCTTTCCTTCTTGGGAACAATTTTCACTATGTTACCAATCATGAAACATTGTTTGTTTTTCAATAAATAATACGCAAGTAAAGATTAAAAGCAAGAAAATAATTCGATGGATGTTAGAATTGGCTCCATTTATATGTGACATTGCTTATCGACTAGGAACTGAAAATACCCGAGCATGAAAATACCCGCTACCCGAGCATGTAATGTTGGTAACGTTACTGAACTCTATAAGTTGCACCAATCCCTTTTTTATTCTGGAATTACCTATATTTTCCACAAGCTAAGAAGCAAGGTTCTGTTTTATTCGCTTGTTGACGTCCAAAGTCTCACGGCCACTATCTCGGTATATGCTGAAGTCAAGCCCAGATTTCTTAAACACTTGGGAATGAAATTATTCCTGTGAACTCCTTTTTCATAGGTGAATATCGATTTATCAGTATGCTTCCAACAAAATCAAGATATGTGTATCTACTAACAATAATAGATTAGTTCTCTCGTCTTTCATTTGCATATGCTTGTCGAGATGTGTCTTCAACTACTATTGAATAATATATTACACTTGTGGGACTCCCACACACATACATTCAGATTGTGTATGTCAGAAGACGTCAAATTGTTCCTGCATTCTACCGGAATTGCGATTAGCCGAACATCTTAACTCCAAGCAAATTGAAGAAGAACAAACCCATCTTCACTCTTAGGCTGTGCTTGATACGGAACTAAGGCAGCAAATACAGTACTTTTATATCAGCATCCCAATAAGCCTAGGCGTATTGCAAGACCCTGTACTTATTTAAGATGTCATCACTAACTAGGAGCAGCTTGGTAAACATTCTTTAACAATTTGCAAAAATGTTTAAAAAGGGAAAATATGATAGGCTTTGAAGTCTATTTTTTTGAAATCACTACTCTATGACTATGAGTCCTTTGTTTCTTCAATACTGTATTAGTCTGTCGACGTTTCGTTAATAAAAGCCCTAAAATAAAGTTTAATTCGATAACAGTTAGCCAAGCCAATATTTCAGTGTGATTTATCGGTAATGGATGTAACTTTAACCTACAAATGTTGTACATTTTGCTTAGTTATCACTAAGGATTCTGGTAATTTCTCTTCTCTCTGTCTATTTGACTACCTGCTTGTGTGTCTGTTTTCCTCTGAATATCTCAGTAACGAGTTTAATGCATGAATATACATGTTTTCATAAGAAGTAGTTCGGTGATAGTGTATGTATACCCATAGGATTTTACTCCACGTCATTGAAGTTTATTACCAAGAAAACTGACATATTTTCTCTTTTGTCGGCCGGGGGGCTATAAAACATCTGTTTTGGCATATTGCATGACCGAAGGACATTTCGAGCATAAGCTAGGCATGAGCGGTCTGTTACGCAACACTTGGCGTGGCGTACTCCCAACGAATTATAATAATGGAACGCGCACTGGGCCGGAGAAACCGAGCCGAAATCCTGGGCTGCGTTCCGAGTCTGCAGGCGCTGGAAATGGGCAAGAACTACTCCGCCCATATGGCAGGCATTATCGTAATGATCTAACATCACTTTAAAACGCCTTCTATACTTAATACAATTGTTAGATACTACAATTTATTTATTATTACAAATGTTAGTAGCTGCTTTTTACCGTGGATTTTTATTTTTAGTAAAAAAAAACGGATTTTGTACAATATCAAAATAACTGAGATTTTGACTTTTATTTTTCTTACAAAGTCGGAAACAAAGATTACAGGCATTAAAATATTTCCCAGATGAAAAAAAAACAACTTTTTATTGACAGTATTTTATTTCAAAGTAAACTACATAAAATTTACAAACATGACACACTTAATCTACATGTTAGAAAATAAAATTATTTTGACCAATTTTTGCCTTCTAAGTTGGATTTTCTTATAATGTCAAAAGTTTTCTGTTTTTTCGATGTGATGAGATATTTTTAAAAAAAATAGTTTAGTCACAGTTTTAATTAAAAATAACTCGTGGCTTCCAGTGAATTCGTCAACCTAGAAGTGGTCGCATTTGTTTGAGATAACTAGAGCAAATAATAATATTTTACAATTTTCAATACCGTACATCATCACTTGATCTACTTAATTTACCCTTAGATTTAAAATCAATAAAAAGTTAATGTGTTCTAAGATCAGCATCATTGGCATGGAGTACAGAACTCGGTGAGTTCTTGCCCACTTTAAGCGCCTGCAAATCCACGGATACACTAGTAACGCACAGCTGTGTGCGACCGGAAAACACAACATGTGGCTTATGGGCAATGCGCGTTCCAGTAGTATAGTTCGTTGCGTACTCCTGCCTTGAAAATGCAAATTTGATGATGCAACATATGTTTTCAAATGACCATCTTGAACGCGTTGCCACAAAATGTTTTATCAATCCCTTTTGTTCTAAAAAAAAGTTTGAATTATAAAAAACTTTTTGTATTATTAATTGCGCTCAGTTTTATTTAACAAATAATTTAATTGTGAAAAAATAAATGCTTTATAATTAATTTGTAATTATCATTAGTTATATTTATTGTTTGTAACTTTTGATTGTTATGTATATTTGTAATCAACACATACCGGTACCTAAATCGTGTTTGGCTACAGATTTATGTCAATAAGGCAGAAAACATTTTCTGAATTATCAGAGGCCGTGCATTCCGGCCCGAGTAATATTTCAGTTAATTTATAAATGAATAAAGGTGTTGTTCACGGTAACACCTCTTTTGGAAATGTCCGTTTTATTGATCACAAGGAAATAATGCAAATTAAACTTTTTATGTTTTTCTGGAACACCTCCATTTGAAGGCTGAGTTTATTGCATTCTCAGAGAATGAGATACGATGGAGTATAGAGATGGAGGTTATTCTAATGTTCGTTACGCACCGTAGTTATGCTTGGGGAAATCTTGTTAATGGCAAGTTTCAAGATATTTTTGGAGGATAAGTGTAATGTTTTGAAACAGAGAGGTAGAATTTAGTGTAGCGATGAGGTTCACGTGACATCACTCAGTCTGTTATGAAATATATTACCACACTCTTAGTTTATCACCTTTTCTACAGCACGAGGTGTGTTTTATGACAACTGAAATAGTAATAATATGCATTCGCCGTAGTCAATTTGTTGAACTCTGATACATCTTTAGTTACAATATTTTTTTTTTAAACCAATGATTAATGAAGTTATTATTATATCACAGGTTATAATCATCCATTTATTGTACTTATAAATGTAATTTAGAGTACTCTGTGTCGGAACTAAGAACATTTCATATTTGATAAATAAATGCATTACTGTTCCATTACTATTTTGCTGAGTGGATGCTTGAAGTTTCGGGAGTATTAAGGTTACTATCACATGATTGCTAGTAACACAACCGATATAACAAATGACCTTGTAAATGAGGCACTCATGAACGATCGAGACGCTATCAGAAAAGCTACACGTGGTTTCATTAAACCCACTAGATTTTGCATAAATTACCAAGGAAATCATTTGGAACACTATTTATAAGGTATGGAAATTTGAGTAAAAGATTAGCAAAGATCAGGAATTGAAATGGATTGATTTTACAAAGAACGTTTATTTAATGAACTGATATTGCACATTCTGTCTTATTTTTCGTATATGTTGATTTAATTAAGCATACATTTTTGAAATTTTGTGTTTGTTTATTATTGGTCTATTTTACATTATTATCTTCAGAATTAAATTCTCTAAAAGTTTTGGTTAAAAAGTTTGCATGCTTATTACCTATTTAATAAAGTAAATGTACTTCAAATCTAAACAAAACGTCTTTTTCGAGACTGAATTTTGGACATTATGTCTAATATCTCAGAAATGGTTGGTCTTACAGGTCTGGGACGTATTTTATTCAATTTTTTGGTTATGTTACATAAAACCAAATAAACTTAACTGTCTTTAGGCTACAAAAACATCAGTTTGGCTTTATTTCCGTCCTTTCCTAGAAAACCGGGCGAAATCTTTCGCCAGCCATAGCTTTCTTGTAATGCGTTTCCCGGCATATGTTTATATTATACTTATTTATTATTCCACTGCATAATCACTACTTTCTGTAATTTAATTAGTTGTTATTTATTTTGTTGATGTTATATTTAAGTTGCATGAAAATGTTGTGAAATTATTGTATATTGGCGGATGCCGTTGAAATAATAATAAATAAATAAATAAATAAATATGAACTTTTTCATTATTTTCGTAAGAGGAAACTACCTGATAAGTTTCTCGGGTTACTAGTGGGACACTGCAATTATGTTTATACATTGTTACAAAGATTAATTTAGAGATTATGTACTTTTGAGATTTATGTCATAGTTTTATATTATTTTTCACAAACGTTATAAACTGATAACGCTGAACTTTTTGACTACTTATTTTTGGCCTTTTACTGGTTTGACTGTTTATTATTATAAGGGCCATTCAAAATTTACAGTTTTAGACATACGAGTAATTCATTTCAATCATAGATTATAATCGATTAAACTCTTTGTAATTTATCATTCCCACATTTTTTTACTACCCCCACTGTCTGTAATTGCTTTGCAATGCGCCTGCCGCTCTTTAACGCCATATTGTGCTACAGAGTAAGTGGAGTTGTAGTGGTGGTGAGTTATTTATTTATTACACTGGAAGAATAAAAGCTCCTTTTAGTGAAATCTCCTGCCAAAACATTTTTCTTTCAATAAATAGTAATGTTTTAAAACTATTTGCCAGAAACCAACAAGCTGCTGTAGTTGTGTTGAGGAATTACAGTTGAAATGTCTAACATCGCTCTGGATAAAGATGCCTTCTTCAGGCGGATGAAAACGTTTATATTCTGGCTGGAACGTAAGTTATAGGATTAAGTTCATTGTGAAAATGTACAAATAGATATACGTTAGTCAAATTTAATCCAGAAAATATGTATTCAAACTCGATTTTATTTTGTCAATTATTTTAAGGTTATCATGGTCTGATACTAGTTCATTTTACAATCTTTTGTCTCACCACATTGGACACCAGTTGATAGGCTAGTAAGATTTTAGTCTATTTAAATTAAAATCAGCTCCTAATAGTGATTGATGAACCTGAAAGGTAATAAAGCTGGGTTTAACACAATGAGTGATATAGATATTTTGCTATGTTATCCCCTTAAACTGATGGCCTGATTTTTGTATATTTGCAAGCTTTTCAGAAAAACACTGTTGTGCAATAACAACTTGAGAGATTTTCATGATTTTTGTTTTTGGTAATGTTTTTAGTAAAAAGAAAAGGTAAATGTGAAATTAACGGCTAGAGTTGCAAAAGACGAGTTTTAAGATGTTAACCTTTGCTATTATTCTCCGGAACAAAATAATATAAGGTTTTATGGGGAGGAGTCGACAAATAATGAAGATATGGAACATTAAAAGTGGAACTACTTTTCTGGCGAAGTAATATTTCATTGTTCTGCATTTGTGCTTTACATTACAGGTCTTGTGACCATGAATTAATCTCGTATTGGTTGCTGCTGATGTCAGTTTTTGTGATGCCATCCTTGGATGCCCTACAAGTAAAATAACAAATAATATTAAAATCAGGAGAATTTGACCTAAGAAATAAAAGAGCTTTTTGTGGTTGCAGTATCTGAAATGATGTAATTTTTTTCTGAGAGACAGTAAATTTGTGGAAAACACACTCAATGAAAGTAAAAATAAAGTTATTGATAATAGTAACCTTGATGATGAAATGTTTAGTGAAAGTGGTAATGCAATTTTACGTGACCACACCTAAACTTGGAGTGGCTAAGGCAAGGTATTGATCCATATAGTTTTGTTTATAGTGGTGGATCTGGTTTCTAGACAACTGAATACTTATAATATAAGATAATAAAATGCAATTTTAGCATGTTATATGGTGCTTTAATATTTGTAATTAAGGCTAAACAGTTACACAATGATTTCAATTGCAAAATTAAAAATGAATTTGGTACCTGAGGGCGGTAAAAATATGATTTTTTAAAATTTGTAGTCAGTGGGTTACAAAGTAATAATTTAATGATAAACAAATAACTAGTCTATCTATGCTATGTGTATTTATGAAATGTAACAAACAAAACAGTGTTTAACAATACCTACTTACTTTTTACTATTTTGAAGGATAAATGTGTCTGACATCTTGTAACATAAATAAAACGTGTACATCACCATTGTACTTGTGGCTATTACAGATGGGCAGTATTAGTGTCCGTAACAGGATAATCAACAGTAACCTACTACGGGGATACTGTTATTTCAGTAACAGCTGGACTGTATGATTTGGCATTCTTATAAAGATTCTCTGGTATTAGGTCACTTGGCAACTAATAACAGCCAAGACACTTTCGCGTAACCAATGAGGTTAGGAATGGAAATGTCACGCTGTGGTTGGTTTAGAGTAGGTTTGGTACTTTGGGATTATACCGACCACACCAGTATGAAGAACACAAAAATAGAAATTTATAGAAACAAACATGATAGAACGAAAAAACAACTCTTCAATTACAAAATTACAAACTTACAAGCATTTCCAGGTATTGTGAACGGTATTGTTGTCGCTGTTATCTTATCTTTCTCGAGAATCCTGATTACGGCAGGCCGCGCGGCATCACGTGATTTGCACGGTACATCATTGCCTTTCCATTACAATTCAATTTATATTTCTGATTAGCCCCTCTAGAATTTGATATTTTACTGATAGGTACTATCTCGAGGGATGTTTTTCTTTCGTCGACATCAGCGCGGGGCAGCACCGAAGGTGCTGCCGAAGCCCGCGCTGATGGCCGGAGGCACTCGCATTTTGGGTGGCGGAATGTGATCAAGAATAAAAAACAAGTTTTTGAGTGTTTTTTTAATAAAAAGTTTAGTTTGGTAAATGTTTGTTTTTGTTGAATTTTTGTGTTTGGAGAAATGTAGAGGTAAAACACGGAAGTACAACAAAGCGATGCACCAGCTGAACGGGCGGCGAGACTCTGCAATCACGTTATCTACTAGACGCTCGACTTTGACCTCTGTCTGAGGATGGGGAGGTGTTTGCGATAAGACAATTCCTGTTTTATATTGACGAAATATTGTTCTACGCTAATCTAGTAATCAGTAGAAACGAAATGTGAAATAACGATTCATGTCTGGGTGTGGTCGGTATAATCCCAAAGTACCGTAGGTTTTTTGATAGGGTGGTAAACCATTAGGTAGGGAAGTTAGTTTTTGAGTAGGGCGGTAGGCCCTGAAGTAGGATGGTTCTCTTATAGATACTTATTCGGAATGGTTTGAGAATTACCTGCAAGATTGAACCACCATGACTTGTTGTAGCCTTTTTTTCATATGAATGTCAAAACCACCTTATGAGATGGTAAGTTGGAGCACCTATATAATTTCAAAGGATTAATGGCATTGGTATATAGATATTCAAATTTTGGAAATTGTATAACATTAAATTTTTATTTGTGGCATAATTCTTTATTGCATTCAAGTAGGTCATTACAATTATTGTGTTAGTACTAGTTTAACTATGTCATTAATTTTTACAGGATGCAGGAAATGGAGCGGAAGGCCTGGGGAAAGCTGATGCCCTCGTCTCAGGGGTGGGAGTAGATGAGGATGTGGTCTACAGCAAGTCTATTGCTCTTCAGGTTTGTCCATAGCTCTTTTAGTTCCGTTTGTAGATATTTTTTATTTTGCGGTTTTAGGATACCAGATGCTTCCTAGCTGCATGTTTGTTGCCGAATCTCCTAATAATTCTTAGACATTTAAGAAATGTTTTGGAGGCTTACAAATTAACTGAAGAGGAGCTCCTTGACTCCAAGAAACTGATGTGATGTAAACTTCAATAACTCTACAGTATGCGGTTTCCAAAGCCAGTTTGTATATTTGTGAGATCTAGCTGCAACAGCTGTAAGTTACCTGAGCAATTTTAAAACTGTTTTTGGTATTGCTCATGAATTACCTACTGCCTTAGCTGTTTTCATCATACATTACTTTTAGTTAATGTTTTTGTTATAACCAGACCAAAGTATGGTTGTATAGGTATTATTTTTTTCTTCATTTATCCTTCATGAAAAGTAAAAGTGTAAAGAATATTTTGACAGTGTCCACTGATCATTTTGATAATCAAGTTGACCTATGAAAGTAAATACAGGTGTAACCACTGGATCATGAACAGACTAATACATCATGGTCTTGACAAAGGATGCCATCCATTTCCTGGCATCCAAAAAGAAGTTAGAGCTCTTGCGCCAGGTGGAGACCAGCCCTGTGAAGCTGCAAACTAAACTATAATTTGTTGTTTCCAGACTTGGCTACTGGGCTATGAGCTGACCGATACCATCATGGTTTTGACCAAGGACGCCATCCACTTTTTGGCGTCCAAAAAGAAGATAGAGTTCCTGCGCCAGGTGGAGGCCAGCAAGGATGAGAACAGTGTACCTCCTGTCAAGCTGCATACTAGAGATAAGGTGAGGGAGATGAGTTATTTGTGTTGATTATTTTCGACCCTTTCAAAAAATTTGTTTACAAATCATACTCCAGAATGTGAGTTTTTCCTTATACTTTTGTTAATCTTGATATCTTATCTTTTCACAAGTTATAGTGTAACAACAAAAGACTCATAAATGAAAAGAAACCGAAAACAAGTCACTGCACTCTTATTAGGCACAATGGAAACTATGTGAATTTGCTGTTACCATTTCCCCCTAGATCACGTATGTGTTAAGGCGAACACACACAAAATATTGTGTTGTGATGTAGCAGATCTTGCAGAGTGATCAGAGTTATCGCTGGTGACACAAGGCGCACTCTCAAGTAACTTGTGGAGGAATTATGTTTAGTCCACTTGTCTATTATCTATAATAAGGTTTACATTTATGTAATTTTTTATTGAATAAAGCATCTTCAAATAATCTCTGTGAAACTTGAAACATTGATATGAATTTTTCAGGGCGGAGATGACAAAGCAGCATTCCAGAAACTGGTAGATGCCATAAAAGGCAGCAAGTACGGAAAGAATGTCGGTGTTTTTGCCAAGGATGCCTACCCCGGACCTTTCATGACTGCGTGGAAAGCAGTCCTTGAGAAAGAGAATTTTACACAGGTAGAGAGACTACATATCCGTACGATCTGGTTTGGTTCTTGTGTGGTATTTTCATTGTATTTACTTTGAAGCAATATAAAACATGGTTCTAGATAATCATTAACAAAATTAAATTTTTAACTGCTTTTTAAAATTTACTTTGCCAACAATTTGTCATAACAAGAGCAGCTTATTAAATCATAAGACTTAAAATTAAATCATAAGTTTAAATCGAAGACATTTTCTTACACATCATCTCCTGTTTTAAACCTTTAGTGCGTGGCAGATTGCATTAAATACTTGTGTTTTAAAAAGTTTTAAACAACAGTTAACTTTCTACTGTCTCGTCTGTGGGGTCATTGGTTATTGCGACTTATTCATCAATTGTCCTAACCTCAAATTGTACTTATTGACCTACTAGATGTGCTGCAGTGTTTGAAAATGTGAGTGAAAGATTTGAAAACTGGCGGTTGGGCTTTTTCCCGTGATGCAATATTAATATAGAAAAGTTGTGGAATTTCTTCAAGTCACTTTACTAGACACCTTGGTTAATAATAGGAAAGATATGAAATGTTTATGGAATTTCAAAGTACGTATTTCCAAAGTGTTAGTAAAAAGTGCAGGAAATACATTTAGCACAAATTCTATTGCTTTAGTGTAAGGTAATGCTTCTTATTTTTCAATAGTATGACAATAACATTATATGTCTATTTTTTTTTAAAAAATGGTTATAAGAGGAAAATAAATTCAGTTGTGAATTGGAGTAAAAAAAAAATACTGTTAGAGAAATGTATAAATCGTTCATAAAAAATAAAAGTAAAGTAAAGATGTCTGCAAAAAAAAAAAAAAAAATTTAAAATAAATAAATAAATAAGTCAAAATATGGTGCAACATAGGTTTTATAAATGAAGGTCAAAATGTCAAACAGATACAATATGTCAGTAAAAATCTATAAAAAGTCAAAATTTATGGCACTTTAATTATTTAAACTGGTAAAAAAGGAATGTACACCTATGCACACTAAAAGAACAAACCTAGGTTGCAACTCTTGCCAATCCAACACTAAATGTTTCAGGGCATACTAATGACTGACTGACTGATTGTGTGTTAGGTTCTGTACTCGTTAACTCTATGTATTGTCTGTGTGCAGGTGGACATGAGTGTGGGGGTGGCTGCTATCATGAGTCCTAAGGAAGATTCTGAACTCACAATCATGAAGAAAGCCTGTCAAGTGTCCGTCGATATTTTCAACAAATATCTCAAGGACCAGGTTATGGACATTATTGATGCTGAAAAGGTAATTAGCAGCGTATGAGATTACTGTTGTATGCCTAATTCCAGCATATTCCTAAGGAAAATGAAAAATCTATAAGGACTATAATAGATTTGTATGTTTTCTGACTTGAAGACATTTGTTTGCTTGCATCGACTGTTGTAAACACACTTGCTCATGCTCAGCATCATTGATTCCTTAAACTAACAACATATATCGTCTGGTTTTGCTCAAGTAGAACGATATGCAGGTCGAAGCAAGCAGGCCAAATCAATATTTACACAACTATGTTGCTTATTCTCATAAAACGATGTTAGGTGCTATAGCAATCAGTAGAGAATAAAGAATAGAGCATAGCCATTGTCTGTTGTTCAGTTAATTCATTTTATCATCAGCTTAAAAAATTACTGTTCGTGATTGAGGACAACAACCTTTATTGCAAAAATTGCCGCCACAGGTATGTGGATTCATTTTTACCGATAATCCGAGTGAGAAGGTTAAGAAATATATCTCAACTGGTTGAGATTAAATATACAATGGGAAATACAATTGATCATGTATCTGGTCAGTTTCCTATCAACCAGAGGGGTTCTTCAAGGATTTGTTTCAGATCTGTGTAATGTTTTCAGTTTGCCTTGACAAGTACGCTTATGTTACTGGTAAATCTTGTTTCAGAAAGTAAAGCACGCAAAGTTGGCAGAAGGCGTGGAGACTGCCCTGACGGACAAGAAGTATGTGGGTAATGTGGACACCTCGAACCTGGACATGTGTTACCCTGCTATCATCCAGAGTGGGGGTAATTACAACCTCAAGTTCAGTGTTGTCAGGTGGGTTTTAGTGTCATTACAGTCAACTAATTTTGTTCAACAAGTACACAATTGACAACATAAAAATCTTGGTCATCCTTTTACAGGGTGGCCACCCGACCGGGAATAAAGGCCGTGGCGTCACACTGCCGTGGCGTCGCGTCCGTCCATCTGCGGATGGATTTTTAAAATAATCGCTAACCATGTTGTCAAATTGAAATAGGACAAGTCACACTGACATAACCGACGTGGCGCAACGTTCGTCCCGTCGGCCGCCGTCTGCTGGGATATGCGGCTGGAGCGATTCTTGGCCGACGTCGGCGAAGCTACGATGGCTCGCGCATGCGCATAAAGCACCTTGGTCAATTAAATCTAAAACTTCGTCAAACTGTTCCTTGTTTAGCCTAAAATAAGTACGAAATTTGTCATCATCGGCTTCAAGGTCATGCATTAAATGATGGTACTCGACAAACATCCTTCGTTTTTTATTGATAGGATGTACCCAGTGATCTCTTTGTGCCACTGAATATAATAACACCAAATCGTCATCACTCTGCTATTATCGCTGCTGGATTCACCCAGCCAAGGAACTGTTGAACGTAAAGTAGGGTCTCTTGGTTCACTACAAAATACCGGCACAGACGACATTTTATTGTGTACTGAGCTTCCACCCTCCTAGAAATACATGGCGTTGGCCGCGGACGCGGATGCGTGTCTGGTAGTTTGACGGGATTCGAGACCATCGCGGCATACGCGGACGTTCATACTATGGATGGACGGACGCGACGCCACGGCAGTGTGACATGGTCTTAAGCCGGGAATTTAACGAACGGGGAAAAACCGGGAATCTTTTCCGTCAATTTTTGCGTCTCCGAGAACTTATAAAACAAAGTCATTAGTTGACAGCTCGTTGAATCAAGAACTGATTAACCTCGAAAAATCGGATCTTACGCGCAACGTGGATCGTGAAATTATGAATGAAGATTGATATATGTTCGCGAGTTTCATCTGAAGGTTGCCTCCACAAATGTATTGGAGTTTATCTTGGTTAATTCTACTCCTGCGCCGCCGCTCCTCCTCCCAAAAAATACGTAACTATGCATTGGATAATTAAAAAATCGGCTGACCGATCGTTCCGAACTTTAGCGCTTAACGAGCGGTACTCATTAAGCGGTAAAGCGGAAGTGACCGCGATACAAACGGGTTTGTAGATAAGAGGTGCAACCCGGTTTTATGAGTACGCCAGAATTTCAGTTGGATTTTACCAGACCTGATAAGATATCTTTTGGATAGGAAATTATTGGGTAAGCAACAACTAGTAACGACAAGAAGGGTGCGTTTGCGTCCGACATGTTGCACAGCAATGACAGAATCAGCTGAGGGCTGAGCGGCAGTAGAAACATTTATTGTCTAGAATTGGTGGCGGATAAGCGGCATCGTGTGGTACCGCCCTGCCGCTCACGTCTGTCATGAGTGTTCTACAAATATACAACTCAAACATTAGGCCCCGGGCACGATACGAGCGTCGAGCGTCACCAGAGCGGCGAGGGTGGTCACGATACAAGCGGCACAAGTGTGTTGCAATATGCCTTCGAGTGAGGACCTAGTACATCTTCTGTTGTTATTGGAAAATTCAATATTGAAAAGGCGTGTAGTTCGGGGTTGCAAGCGTGGGATAAAACGATGGGGAGTTCATCCAATTAACAGGAGAAGAACGGTTTATGGAGAGTACCACCATCTCATCAAACAGTTGAAAGAAGATCCAGAACGTTTTTTCCAGTACACTCTATTCTAAATAGACTGAAGGGCAGACTGGAGAAGAAAAGAATCGGTTTACTTCAGCAGGTGAAGCCAGAAGAAAGGCTTGTAGTAACTTTAAGGTAAGGTAACGACACTGAACTTCACACATCAAACTTTCAATTTGAGTATCACTAAGCTTCTTCAAAGCAACAATGCCCTTTTTCTTAGGTTTTTGCCGGAGGCTCACGTGGTTCTTGCTCATCTGGCATCTTGAACTAGACTGAAAACCGTGGGAAGAAGCATGACTCATCTGAGCGTCGAGCGTCGTACAAAAAGTAATCGGGCAGGGTTTGGTGGTGCCTACGACGCTAAGCGGCGCTGCTCTCTGTCGCTCATCGCTCAAGTCTATCGTGACACCCCTCTTCACATTTGCACGGCAACATATGGGGCCTGATTGCAAAGCGGTGGCAGAGCGGTGCCGCTCTGACGCTCGTCGCTCACCGCTCGTATCGTGCCCGGGGCCTTAAACTATAAGTCGCCGCTCGATCTAGCGCTCACCGCTTACCCCTCGTATCGCGGCCGAGGCCTCGGTTGGTCTATGGACGATTGTTCCTCATACACGTCCCAACTGGTCTTCAGATTACATAGGTTAAAACAAAGAAAGTTATGTTATGTTATGATACCACGGTCTCATCAAAACCTCGACTGAACTGAGTTTACAAAAAATTCTTTGTAGTTTTGTATTGTGTTTTTATTTTGTAATGATCGCGTCTGAACGGGCGTAAGAGCTCTCGCGAGCGCTGCCGTAACCAGTGTCGGACAGTTGTTTGTAAGAACTGGAGATCAGTGTCGGCTATTAAAATTTCAATTATAAACATTACCGAGACATCACAGCCATGTGTAAACAGACTTCGCCTTGACTCCCGGAACAACCAGCGATAAAGACAATTAGAACTGGTTTCAGGTCTTACTCACATATGGCTGCATTCACTTTCCTTTTGTCTCCTTTGATTCATGCCAAAAACTGACAAAAATCTGAGTACAGGCGTACATGAATCATGATGATACAAATTATCCCTAAGATACATGAGCCAGGCTAACCTTTGCAAGTTAGCCATCTCTCAGTTTGTGTTTAGTGTTATGATAACGATTCATATCTCTTATCTAAGGTCTATTCGTTTGAAGGACAGACCAGATTCTGGATATGAACCATTACGACAATGAAATCTTTGAAACCTCCACGGTGCTGTAAATGTCCACAAAGTTTTTGATAGTTTTCATTATTTTCGTCTAAACTTTTCTTATAAATGCGATATAATAATAAATGCAGAAGTGACTTTTGTTTGGATTACTGATTGAACAGTTAAATGCTATAACATTTTTACTTTGTGGAATTTCCAATTGTTTATAAATTTATTGCTTATTAATACAAGAAATATATACAACATGGAATTATTGTTAACGTATGTTTTTGCAGTGACAAGAACAATCTGCACTTCGGAGCAATAGTTTGCTCGCTGGGAGCCCGCTACAAGTCGTACTGCTCTAACATTGTCCGCACTCTCCTGGTAGACCCCACAGATGCCATCCAGGTACTGGAACAGTTATTTTATCAACAAAGTATTTACAAGGTACACCACACCATGTTCAGGTTTTGGTGAAGTTGCATGAAAACTTAAAATCTATAACTCATTTCATTCTCGAGAAGTCCAGCAGGCAGATAGACACTCAGCCAAATTCCATGATCGGAAAAGCGCCACCATAGAACACATTCTTGTCTATGCAAATATGAAGTTACATGCAAAATTTAAACTCTACGGATAAAATCTTTCTCAGGATATGTTGCGTAATGATTGCTTTCACATTTTTGTTCATTAAGTTAGGTTTCAAAGTAGTATTTGAATATTAAAATATTCCGGTTAGCTCTGGAAGTTACTACAACGCAAGAGTGTGCTGAAATTAAGTCTTACCACAGACTTAAAACATTCACTTTTCACTCAATTATTTTCCATTTTACTCTATGAATAACAACGTCACATGTTCATACTCAATCACATAGGATTGTACTCAGTTTGCTTTCAAATTTATATATTCTGCTACTTTTTACGTTGCCATCACGGGTACCCATAAGAAAATGTAAAAGTATTTGCTAACTCTCAGCCAAAACCCATGGAGTGACAAGCACCATCTTCGAACTCTGTGTTCCTCATATATAAATGAAGCTTCATGCAAAATTTCAAGTCTATAGTTCACTTAGTTTTGAAGATATCATGTGGACAGACAGACAGATAGATACACAGAGACAAATAAAATTTTTCAGCCTCTCATAGTCTTCACTAAAGCTCATCCTATAAATTAAAGAGTAATTGTAGCAATTAGTGGTTTCAATTACTTATTCATTTGAACTTAAACTCTCTGACTTTTACATGTTATCTTTCACCTTGATCAGTTTTGTGAATTTTTATTCAGGCAAACTACAATTTCCTGGTTGATTTGGAGGAGGAGCTGATAAAAACTCTGCAGGCCGGCAAGAAGCTCTGTGACGTTTACGAACATGGCGTCAGCTACACGAAGAAAGAGAAGCCAACTCTGGTGGACAACCTCGTCAAGAATTTTGGGTTCGTTTTTCAGTTTTGCTGTTTTTTTTTAGTATTTCAAAAAATTAATCCGCTTTATATTACCTGATGACAAATTTTTTAATTTAGATTTTGAATGCTTGTAGTTTTTGTTTAGGCTGAAGATGAAATAAAATAAATAATTCTCAGTTAATATATTAAACATATATATGATACATTATTGGCATTGACTGAATATTCCTAATATCTCTCAAGCGTTAAATTTTGTGATATAGTGTTTGTACATCTCTGGCTGTTATGCCATACAAGGCACTTTTGACTAGGAGTTCTTAACCCTGGAACTGGCAAACGCCCGATATAGGGCATTTTAGTCGCATCCTAGATGGCAGCGCCCGATATCGGGCGTTTTAATACGTCTTTTATTTCTCAATATTACGTATTTAAAACACGATCAAAGAATATCGGTATTGATACCGATCTAAACAGGAAGGTTCAGTTTATGTAAATAATACACTAATAAATAATTTTATCGTTTTGTTATACGTCCATACGTTTTATAATCTGAACTGTTTGTTTACATTCTCCCGCGTACCGCGCTAGTTGCGCGCGCAACGATGAGTCAACTGGTTTATTCGGCTATTGTTATTTCGTCAGCTGCATGATGTTCTGTACTGGTTTATTGTTTGTTTGAGTTTGTTGTAATGATGGTTGTGTATATGGATCGTAATTTCCGCGATCGTTCAAGTGACATTCGAGAACTAGTTGAATATGAAATAAGCAACGATGAGGATTCCGATTTAGACATTCAATCAGAACATAATTAAAAAAATATATAATAAAAAATAAAAAAATAGAAAATTAATATAAACTAATAGTTACAAGATTGTACAAATCCAAGTGGGTTTTGAAATTCTTACTTTTGTTGGTAAGTAGCACTTTCGAATGTCAGTGTATGATTTTTGTATTGTTTACCACATGTAAAAATAAATACCTTATAAACTATTTGTTGTTTTATTTTTACTCAGAATTAAATGCTCTTCCTTTTCTATATTTTGGATTTTGCATATCACTAACAACAACAATTTTACAAATCAAAAACTTTGAACTAACTTTTCTTTAAAAAAAAAAAAATTTTTTTTCATGAAGAGTTAGAGTAAGGGTATTTTTTTTGTTTTAATTATATTATGTGAAAAATGTTCCTTGAACAATGCTGAATAAATAAATATATAATATGACATAGGTACTTTATAGTAAACATGTAATAATAAAATAAATATGAGGCAATGTATGAAGTACTAAAACACTCTGCCACTGAGAGAAATATGACCGCCAGTTCCAGGATTAAACAATAAAGCTATAAATTTAGTTTAGGCTAGCATTCGGTCCACAAGAAGTGTATAGAATAATGTATGTGATTTTAAAAACCATGTGAGTTTTCTATTACAATCACTTTGGCAACAGTATTTTTCTTATTCAGGCTAAATATTTTGTATTTTTATCATTAAAATATGCATTATAACTGTTATAATGTGTTTTAATATAAAGTTCTGGAGTTATAAAACTACTTTAATTTACAGTTTTGTAATGGGAATTGAGTTCCGAGAGAGTTCACTGACTATTGGGCCCAAGACTCTTGCGGTGGCACGAAAAGGACAAGTTTATAACCTCAATGTTGGACTGTCAAACTTGGTCAACAAGGAGGCATCTGATAAGGAGGGCAAGGTCTACGCCCTTTTCATCGGTGACACAGTCCTCGTCAACGAAGTGAGTCAACATTTCAAACCTTGTGTTATTAACTTAAGTATTATTTCAGAATTATTGATGTACAGTAACACTAGTTCTATTACGTCGAACCTGTGACTCCAACAATGTTATCTCCCTTTCCAATATGTAGGTATTTGTTTTGAAATGCTCTATAGATATATGAATACCCCTTACACATACATTAAAAATGTTGCAAAATCCTAAAATCTCAAACCCTTTTTCTTTGCACTGTATTTTCAGCAAAATCTACTGTGCAGAACAATGTAGAGCAGTTCTTTAACTTCTCTTCTTCTGTCCCTAATCCCGGGAAACTCCAGTCTGGAATCAGCCCATCTCAGAGTACAAATCTTCTGACAATACTGTTCCATCTTTCCCACAGTTTGAATATTCACTTATAACTTAATTCCCAAATTAAACAATTTATAGATTTTGGCATATTTAAACTGAGTTTTTTTATACGTAATTGTAGCAGTTTGTAGTAGTGAACTAAACTTACTTGTATGTGGACTTCCTCTCTTTGCTTTAGGAAAGATGCTGTTTGCTGGTAAAATATTAGTATTTTCTAATAGGAAATATTCTTTCCCCCTTATTTCGAGATAATTTTAAAACCTAAATTTCTTTTAATACAAAAAATTTTTTGTCTTTAACCTGTGATAGGTTGCACCTCCTTCCTGAATGTGAGAGGTTGCATAAAGGCAATTTACTCACACTTTTTTTACAGTGTAAGCCGGTTATAGCGTCGCCCGCTTATAACGTTGGAATAGTGCCACCCCGGTAAAAATCAGACCCCGTTTCGCCGCATATAAAGTTTCCCGCTTATTACGTTTATCCGCGTTTAAGGTACGGTTTTCGACTGTATTTCGACTGCTTATAACGTTTTTCAGTTGTCTTGAGAGAGCATTTTTTATCCAGTTCAGTGAGAGAAACGCCATTTTTGACATGACGTACCGTCGCGCCGCCACGATCTCGCTGCCAAAGGGTTGCGATCGGAGAAGGTGCGTGGGGGAGCGGGGTGCGGAGGGAGAGGGCAAGACGTCTGCAGCATGCTCGGCGCTGTCGGCGACGGCATGGAAGTGGAGAACACCGAGAGCGACGATGACGCCGACAGCGAGGATGCTCCCTGTCCAGTAACCTCGGAGGAGAGCCTGACAAGCCTGAGCACCGTTACCCGTTTTTTCCGAACTTTCGGGTATAACGTTTTCCGCTTATAACGTCGGCGGGCCGCTGCATGTGTGGGTGACGCTATTACCGGATTATACTGTATTTTTATTTTCCTTCAATAGGAAACCTTAAAAAAAAAACCCATGTGATTAGTTTGACTAACCGACTAAGAATATACTGCTTTAAATATCTGCAAATGAAACTGTTAATAAAAAACCCATTACGAATTCTGTACACTTTGCTGTAAAACTTAGACAACATATGAGACAATACTACAGAATTTAGGAAATTGCGGCAAACCGCTGTGGATGCGACATCTCGTTTGTTAAAGCATTTGCTAAAATGTAATTCTGTGTCTAAACATGGTTGTGACGCAGGGCCAGCCCGCAACGCTGATGACTCAAAGCAAGAAGAAGCTGAAGAATGTTGCCATGTTCGTGAAGCAGGATAACGACGAGGAAGAGGATGAGAAGGAGAACGAACCGAAGCCCGAGCCCTTGACAGGACGGGGTCGCCGGACGGCTGTGCTGGAGTCCAAACTTAGGGTGAGTTTAACAGTAGTTGTAGGCGTGAAGCAACAGTCTGAGAGTACGATGCACTAGCGCTGAGGTCGCGGCCAGTAATGTTGGTGGAGGTAGCGGAATTAACATTATAACCTTACTTTGGCCTTGATCCTTAACGGATAGAAAGATTTTTGACATTTAAATGCCATAAATAATATTGATTGTAACTTGAATGAATTTTTAATCTGTGTTACATCTACTAATCTCCGTTACAGCTGTTCTCTATAACAAACTAAATGTATCTTCTACAAGTCAAACCAAAATAGTTTTAGTAGTTCACTGAAATTTCAAGTTCAATGAACATCTGCAGCGCATAACCTCAATATATTGTAAATAAAATGTTTGTATGATTACACTTCACACCACAATTTGAATTATGATTGCTGCACACTAAGTATCATTAGTTATAGCCTTATAAAAATGTGTGAGAAAAATTAAACTAAAATTCTATTGATTTTACAAAATACTAAGGTGTTGTTATTTTTTTATGAAATGAAAATTCAACTTTCATTTTCCAGACCAAAAAGCGGAAACTATTTTAGTTTTGAAAACATTTTTAATATACCGATCTTGGAATACTATTCTAAAAGCAATAGTCAGTCACAATTCTAACAGCTCTTGTAAGTAATATTATATGATGGATTAGAAAATATTTCTACTTATTATAAAAATGTCAGTGCACCTGCTTAGTTACTAAACTGTTGTGGCCTAGTGTGGGAGTCTGTATGACATTTGTTGTCATTTGTATCTTGTATGGTAGTTTTGTATCACTGAGTTTGTGGACTGATGATCTACAATGGTTAAATATGGACTCTTATGCTCTCACATGTTTTTATTGTGCTTGGGATTGTTAAAATGTTCTATAAATTATCGTTTACTGTAATATTTAAAATATGGACTAGTAAATAAAAAAAGTGCTGAATTCACCAAATGTTAAGAGTGTATGTGTACAATTGCTGGATTGTGGTAGACGGATTCATCGTCAGAAGAGAAGCGGAAGCAGCACCAGAAGGAGTTGGCTGCGCAGCTGAACGAGATTGCGCGACAGAGGTTGGCTGCTCAGTCCGGCGGTGGGAAGGAGGCGAAGGTGCGCCGCTCTAATGTCAGCTACAAGAGTCGCAATCAGATGCCCAACGAACCCGAAGTCAAGCAGCTAAAGATATTTGTTGGTGAGTCTCAAATGCTGTTGAAGATGAATTATGTTACTTACTTATTGTTTGTTTTGGGAAAAAATACATATTTAGATTATGCTGATTGCAATTTTATTGGACCGGAATCATTAAGATTACTTTTGTATCCGTCAATGTTTTGAGAAATACAACATGGTATGTTTGATGAGCACATTTTCAATTGAAATTTTAATTAATTGGTGCTGCATAAATGAATTTGTTCCTGATGAGGTAACCCATATTGTGTGGGAATCCAATGTATATCGAGCGGAAGCCATATCATTGCAAAACAAACTGTGACAGCATACAGAATTACAGTTAATTTACCAATGCCAGTGAAAATTAATATTTTTAATCAAATCCTCAGATATCAAATCACCAAAATCAAATCAAAATCAAAAAATATCTTTATTACGGTATCGTCATAGATAAGTATTAGTGTCATACAATATTACTGAGGAAGCAAAGTACAATTCTGAGTAATTTTTTCAAAAAAGTCTGGGTTGATTTTGCCTGATCTGAATTCTTCAATGCTGTAGAAGGGTCGTCGAATGAGAAGCCCAGGTCTTCAAGGTGACGAGCGAGATTGTTGTTGATTCCACTTTTTTACAGCATCTCTGGCAAATCAGGTTCCACATTTTTGGCGCCGATGTAACTTTGGCTTATGTTCAGTGCTGGCGGAGGCGGTGCTCTTGGAAGGTCAGTAGTCAGTGGCCCGTCCTGGGTGTTGGAGTGATGGAATTGCACAGCACCATTACTGCTATGGCCTGGTAGTCCTTGATGTGGACTCATACTGTTCTGATTCCCAGGATGTTTACAGGCCTATGTCTGTTTAACGTATTTTGAGGTGCTTGAAAGCATCCCTGCCAGGACTCTCGTGGTTTGGAGATTACCCATGTATTCGATAAGGCTCTTTTTGATTTCAAAAGTATGCGTTGCATGGGTTGCCAGAAGTTTTCCCCTTGGTCCGCCTCCCCAAGATGCTTTCCATAGCGGAATATAGGATTCAATGACAGGGAGAAGTATGCAATACTTCGTGGTTCATGGGGTGTTTCCTATATTTTTTTATTCGTCGTATTACATTACAGTCTGGTGCATTGCATCCTTTGTGCTAGATGGTTGTTGATGGTGTTGTGGGGTCCCAAGAAAGGTCTTGGTCTAACACTGTTACCCAAGGTACTTGGTAAAGGATGGGTGGTGTCATACGGTCTCTGGTAGAGCCTTGGAGTTTTTTTTTTTACTCTCCCTAGAATGAGCGGTGTTGTTGTCTTCTCGTGTCACTCTACTAGGGTCAATTGTTATTACAATATTGGAATTGCCATATTCACTGGCTGTGTATGCATCTATTTCTAGTTGAACCAGGGAGTTTTTCTCGTGACTCGAGCAAGAGCACTGAAGTCATTCAGCATAACATGATGCAGTTGCATTGCTGTATTCCCTGTATAAACATATAGGGAAGGTCCCATTTGTGAAGTGAATGAAACATAATGGGTTCCCAACAACAGAGCCCTGGGGTTACACCCTCTTGTGATCTTTTTTGTGCTTGTACCTGACCTTTTCCCCGTTACTCTATTACTGTTGTATCTTAGCTCAAACACATTTGTGTTGCGTTCCGTTTATGTAGCTGGTAAACTCCAGGCTTTTTGAGGTTCACCACGAATTCCAAGTGTTCATTAACTTTTTTAAGACGGTGTTCATGGTTCAAGACTATTCAAAGGCTTTAACTATAGTCTTGAAAATTGGCAAGTTTGATTGTGTTCCCTCTCATGGCTGATCTAGTATGGAACTCTAGCAAGATTAAATCAGGTGCTCGTGGTTGTAAGATTTACCAGGTTGGAAAGCCGTGTGCTGAATATTCTGTTAAGAGATTGTTGTTTTTTTGAAGATGTTCGAGAAGTCTAATCAGCACTTATTTTTTCTATTACTTTGGATATGGTTGGGATATAGTGAGATAGGCCCTGTAAGGGCTGCTTTTGTGGCATCACCTTGTTTGGAACTTTGGGGTACACTTTTGAATGTTTCAGGGCAGAGGGAAAAACTCCTGATGAAAATAGATAGATTTAGTAATGTGCACCAGTGGTTCTAATAAGTTCCGCCTTGGAACTTTTTCAGGAACCTATGGTAAGATAAGTCATCGTATCCTGCTGAGGGCTGTTGACTTCAATTCCACTAATAATTTGGCAGCTTCTGCTGAATTAGTGTGCTTCAAGTGTCAGGTTGGGGAAGTAAACTATTTCTATCATTGCTGAGTGGGATTCGAGGTCGGTAGTAGGAATGCGTATAGTGGTGTGGAGGGGGCAGTAGTTCGAGCCCCATTGGTATTATCAGGGGGGAGGGTGATGGTGAGTGGTCGAAGGTGGTATTAAATCGTGGCATAGGACGTGTTGGGAAGATAGTCTGGAATTAGGACGTGTCGTGTGGGAGCTGTAGGTGTATCTACCTCCGAGCGAGCGTGTTGGACGAGTTGTGTGTGTTATTGGTGGGCCTTGGTAACAATTGGAAGTTGTTAGGGGTAGGGAGTAATGGCTGTGGAGTAAGCAAGGTGGAAGGTTGCGGGGAGTATAAGCTAGTTCCTGGGGCGGGTTGATTGTCTTAGAGGTGTCCAGGAGTAAAAGTCATATTCTGAGTGTGAGACAGTGTGAGATGGGCAGTGGAGGTTAGTTAGGAGGTTGTGAGCTAAGACCAGTGGAATGTAAAAAGTAGTATAGACACTCTGGTAAGCGGGGTGGAGGGGTTTTGATAATCCTCAATGGTTGGTGTGAGCATTAGTGGCGTGTGGAGGAGGGTGAAACGTGATGTGAGGTGTAATTTTTGTTTCCGCAATCGGAGGGGAGTGACTGATTTCACAGACATGCCTTAAGGTATGCGGTGCATAGGTTTTAGGTAGGGTAAGGGGTGTATTGTGGGTCACTGGCTGAGATTTGGTAATCTAGGCTATGTGTGGACTTGGGTCAGGTTTGGGATGTTGAATTGGGTGGATGTGTTACTATTGCTAGGATGGGATGTGGAGTGCGGCAGAGGAAGAGGGGGAGTGGTGTTTGGTGCTCGGTGGGTCAGGGGACGTGGTGGAGTAGTGTGTGTGGTGTTGGATTGATGTGTGGGCGGAAGGTGCTGAGTAAGATTTGTATTAGCGGTTATGGAGGGGTGTCTGTTGGCTAAATCTGGGTGGTGGTGTGGGTTAATCGTATTGAGTTAGGGATGTGCTGTCAGGGAACTAGGGTCATAGCTAGGAGTTTGCTTGTGTATGCCGTTAGAGTAAGTAAGACCAGTAAAGATACGTGGATATGGGAGGGATGCTAGCGTTGAGGTGGGGTGTCTTCTTGATCTAGTTTAGAGGAGGTAGCAACGACCAGTAATACGTATGTGTGCGGATAAGGTTAGTATAAGTGTAAGTACGGAGGTGGAGATAGAGTTAGGTAGAAGTGTTAGGAGGTGGTACCTAGGGAGAAGTACGAACAAGGTAACGAGAGAGGGGGAGCGAAGATGAGGCAGGATATCTAGAGCCGAGTGTAGCGTGAAGAGAAGATCCTGAGACCACAGAGTAAGGTGAGGATAGTGGAGTAAGGGAGGGTATCCATCTCTTCTAGTGCGTAAGTGAGCTATGTAAGTCTGTTTTTCTAGTAGTAGAGAAGTCTAGCGGGTTATCAAAGTAACGTACGGGGAATCACTATATTCAGCCAGAAGTGGTACTGTCTAACCTGGGATTAGTGGAGGGACTAGGGTGTATAAGTTGCTCTAAGAGTCACCCTGGAAATGCATGTACTGAAAGTACCTGATCTATATGGTAAGTTAATGGTGTACATATCTTCTAGGGCAGGGGGGTTCTTCTTCAAAAAAAGTAAGGGGAGAGGTTAAGTGTAAAAAAAAGGGGGAGGGGGATGGTGAAGGGGGGTTAATAATAAAACAGGTAAAATCGGGTGTAAAGTTCTGCGAGGTGTGGACAAGTCTTTTCAATGAGTAAATCAGGAGAGCAGTGTGGAAAAATCGTTGTGAAGTGGCGGGTTAAAATCTTGGGGCTGGAGTTAGTGGAAGGGGGAGGGGAGTAAAGATCTTCTTCTCTTCACACGGGAGAAGATATGTGTGAAATGGGTAAGTTAGTGAAGGGCGGGTGTTTTAGTAAACTTCTTAGGACTCTACTACTAGTCGGAGTGATGGTGGTGGTTAAAAAGCAAAGAGGTAACGGTAATATGTAGTAATATATAAAAGGAAGTGTAAGTGTAAAGTTATCTGCAGTAAGTCTAAGACCCGAGTATAGATCGTAGAGTTTCAGTTAAGTGATGTGGAAAGGGCTAGGTCTCAGGGGTACCAGGGGCCCCTAGAGACATAGTAAGCACAAAAGAAAAGTACAAATTCCGAGGGGGTGGGTCAGTAGTCAGGTAGAGGTGATCAGGGGATGCGCGGAGTAGGGAAGAGAGTAGTAAAGCCGACATATCTTCTAATGATGTACTATAGCAATGGTAGAAAGTGAAAGGTGAGGACGTAAGTGCGGAGTAGCAGGTGAGTGTTGGATAATGTAAATGGTTGATTTATTGTTCTATCCCCAAATGTTCTTCTGATGGTTCTCTTCTAGCCATGTTGACAAAAAAGTTGTTGTGAGCTTAGTCTTCTTCTCTTCTACATTCTAAATCGCACTGGCTGGGACGTAACCTGGCCACAATCTACCTACGAGCTCTGGGTGAGGCATTCTAATATGTTTATCTATCTATGGGCTGCCTTTCTAAGTTTATGACATCTCTCTCTAGATGGCTTCTAATGTTCTCCTATCTATCTCGCACTCTAATGTTCATCTTAGCTATTGTGTCTATGCTTGTCTTAGGTGGCGGACGTTGGCAAGTCTAAAAATTCTTTATCTGAGAACTGGGCAGCGTGTCTATCTTCTAAAATGTTCTTCTAATCGCTACTTTCAGTGGTTCTGTCTTAAAGCGTATTGAGCGAAAAAGAAATAGTCTTTGCCTCAATCTATCTATGAGCATTAGGGTTGTGGAGAGTGTGTGTATGTTGGTTTTCCGCTTCTATCTTCTAAAAGTCTATCTAAATGGTACCTGTTTCTATCTTCTGCGACTGCTTGATTGAGTGCTGCATGAGAGTTCGGCTGAAATCTATGTGTAATATGCTTCATTAACTTCATTGGGAGTTGCTTCTACTTCTGTCTAGATTTTTGGACTAAGGAGATGTTTCTAAAATTGTAGTATGTTTCATTGTGACTCTATGTTTCTACCCTCCAATCTATCTAGTTGTGGTTGGCGTTCTATCTGAGTTCTTTATTCTTCTACTTCCTATGACACACAGTTGTCCCGTATGATTGATATGCTGGTTTCTATTATTTCTCCTCTTATCAGTTGATTTCTTCTTCTCTAGATGTTGCAGCTTACCCCTCCCCCAAACAAGTCGATGGATGTTGGCGTTGATGATGGTGTTATCGAGTAGTGGCGGGAGGTTCCCTTTTATAGAGGTTGTAGCTATGCACAGGGTCTCGATCAGTAGTGTTGTGGTCGTTTTGATTACCTTTCAGGCAATGTGATATTCTATTGTCACCCATGTTGCAGCATGAGTCGATGGATTGTTGCTGATGTTGGTGTTATCCGAGTTAAGTTCTTTCCTAGAGGCTTCTGCTATGACACTTCTAGGTCTCAGATCAAAGACTCGAGGTTGTTGATTTTTCAGGCAGTCTGTTAAATGTCACCTACTATATGAAAATTGGACTTGCCCACTTTATGCTTCAATGGCTACGCACTTCTAGGGCACAGACCGGAGGTTCTCTATTGTAGAGATCTATCGATGAAAAATTGACTTGCCCACTTTGTTTGCTTAATGGCAGCCACTTCACACCACCATGTTTGAGAAAGATCTTCGATAGTGATGATAGCATCACTGTTTTCCTTACAGTGTAGAATAGCTTACTCCCCCCCTTTAGATGATGTTCCTTTTGCTCCTGCTGTAGTCAGAAATCAGTGGTGTACCCAATAAGTCCTCAGGTGTTCAGGAGTGGGTTTCTTTATTTTGTGACGTGTACGGTTTACAATCAAAAACATCTGGTTTTTTTTTGTATTTCCAGGAGAGAGTTCCATTCTATTAATTTTGGTAGCTATTCTGTCTGTATTTTGGTAGTTTAATATCGTGAATTGTGTGTTTTGCATTTGTATTGGGTTGGTAAAAGTGGGTTGTGATTTCCTCTGTGTCTGGAACATTTGAATTCACATGGAAGTACCCGAGTTTTGGTAAGCGCACGTTATCTCTATGTGGTAACAGTTTCTCTTCTAAAAAAAATACTGTTTTTCTTGAACTGGTTCCTATTTAATGGTTATGGTGTGGAGGTGAGGGGTCGTTGCCTGGTGTATTTGTACTCTCTTTGTACTTCCAAACAAACAGTTCTGCTGTTAAAACCTACCCGTGTAGGCAGGGAGGGGGCGAGTGAATTTTGGTGTGTTGTTGGGGTAAAATCCATGTCTTGGTCTGTTATTACCTCTGGTGGAGTGTTCTGTTTTTTGTTTGTGACGGGGTTTGACAAGGACTCCCCCTTATCATCTGTGTGTCAGGTTGTGTCGTTTGGCTGCGGGAGCCTTGAGTCATCTGCTTCGGTCGGGGTTGTTCTTTCTGGCTGGAACCTTGAGCTCATACAGGTGGTGTTTCTGTTTTTGTGACGGGGTTTGACAGGACTCCCCCCCCCCATATCAACTTGTTGAGTCCAGTTGTCGTTTGGCTGGAGCCTTGAGTTCATACAGGTGGTGTTTTGTTTTTGTGACGGGGTTTGGGACAGACTCCCCCTTTATTCTGGTCTTTTGGTCAGTTGTCGTTTGGGCTGGGTAGCCTTGAGTCACACAGGTGGTGTTCTGTTTTTTGTGACGTGGTTTTGACAGACTCCCCCTATTCATCTGTTGGTCAGGTTGTTCGTTTGGCTGGAAGCCTTGAGTCACACAGGTGGGTGTTCTGTTTTTGTGACGGGGTTTTTTGGACAGAGACTCCCCATATATCTTGTTTAATCTGGCCTGATCCAAGTCTTGAGCAGCAAGAGACAAGCCTAAACGTTGGTTATATTCATAGCCATTTGCAATGAAAAACGCGTAAAAAAAAAGTTCTTTTTTTTTTTTTTTTTTTTTTTTTCCTTTATTAGGCAGGTGTATAGTTTAGGTTTCAATTTAGCGCATTGGTTCCTCAACGTAATTTTTGTTGACTTTGAGCTGCACGCATGTTTTTCTTTTGATAAGTATGGTACATCTTGGAATTTGTGGTCTGTTAAGGCCCTTAAAACTAAACTGCATTTCCAAACTGTTTTTGGCGCCTATTTCTTTTAGCTGAAGCGATGATCGATATGAGAAAGCTTGAGGGAAAGCAGTTGGCAGACAGGCTGATGTGGTGGGTGGCCGAGGGTGTTAGAGAGGGTTCAGCTTGAGGTTCCCCCCCCATTTGTGGTAGAGTATGCTTTTTGGTGTTGTTTTGGGGTTGTTTAACGTAACCTCCTCTACGGAAATCTTTTTTGAGATTTTTTTATTTTTTGGGGAGGTCGATAATTTTCTTTTCTTCCCTTTTTTTTCACACACAAGAGTACACTAATTGTATTTTTCAATATGGATCTAATTGTTTGTTTGACAGCACTAATGTCCTAATCAAACTAGTTTGACCCCTTCGTTGGGCTTCTTACTAACTATCATGTTCTTTTCAATAGATACTTTGTGCGTGCCCATCCGAAGTTTTTTTTTTTCCTTTTCTAGTTGAACTTGTGTTTCAGAAATATTATGAAAAGCAAATCTTTCTATTTTTAACCCAATATACTTATTTTCTTCCAGAGTTCAAATTTTAAAAAAATTGTTTTCCTTCTTACTAATTCGTATTTTGATCTATAGCCTCAATTTTTTTTTCTTTCTAAATAATTGTTTTCCTCTAACAAGAGTGTTCTTCTATTTTTGCTGCCTGCTTGTAACTTTTCCCCTTTTCTTCAAGGTTTTCTAAATGTTATTTTTTGATCTATGGATGCTAGGCTCTAAATATTTATGGAACGAGTAATCAACCAAAATGTGGGTATGCTGGAAGCAGGAACGGGCGTCGGGGGTTCGGGGGTTGAGGGCGCTGGTGGGGAGTCGTGGAAGGGGGCCGGGGCGGAAGCCCCGCCCGGGGCGGGACTGGCGTCGAGGTTGTTATTGATATGTTTATTTGGCCACGTGGAGCTCAGGGGGGCGGGGCGCGGCGGGCGCGGGCCGCGGGGGCGGGCCGAGGTGGGTGAGGGGCGATTGGTTCGGCGGGGTTGGGGTTGGGTGGGTGAGATAGCTGAGTGGGTGTCGTGGAGAGCGTGGGCGTGCTGGCGGCCAGGTGACTGGTACCCGTAGGTGGTTGATAGGGTGGTAATGTTTGCGTTTAGGGAGGATAAGGACCGAGGGGTTCGGGGGGAATGCTTGGAGGGGCGGGGGGTGGTGAGTCTAGTCGTTGGTGTGCATCAAACAGATTACTCTGCAGGCTATGCTGCATCTCCAAATGTCAATTTCATATTTCATTGATTGTCAATTTTTTTAAAAGATTTTTTTCTGGGATGTTCTCTCTAGAAAAATGCATAATATGTGGCTAGCCTGCCATTGGTACCACTCATATTACAACAAGGAGAGGGCCAGTGCCATTTAAAGTTCCTGAATACTTGGACAACCCTATTGAGCGATGAGGCCACATTGGAAAATTTTTGGGGGCATCTTGCTTGATGGAAAATTTAGAATATTTTTGCTAATACACCTCAGGTTTAATTGTAGCCTATAATTTGTAATAAATGTAAATGGTATGTTCTTAAAATTAACCCCTTAACGGCTTTTGCGTAGGTAATTCGTCCCTAACCTATGGCTAAAAAAGGGACCCTGAAATCGTGCAATAATGGTCCATATTGATTTTATTTTGATCTGTGACAGATGGTGATTTAACTAGTGGGAAAACTGCAGTAAAGTAAATAACAGTTCGTAGTTCACTATTTCGCTGCTAGATGGTGTGGGCATGCTGATTGGCTGAGATGTGTAGTTTGCTCGAAGCATAACATGCGCAGAATATAGCGTTATCAGTGCAGTGATTGCAATGTAGAATTTTGTGTGGCTCCTTGCTTCAAGGTTTTCCACACTATACAAAATGATTTAAAAACCGGAATTCACAAATTGATATGAGTAAATGTGTGTAAATAAATAAAGTATATAAGGCGTGAAACAGTTTTATATTTCGTTATCCATTAATTTAAAGACCAACAAAAAATGGACAAAAGGTGTTTTTATAAGCACTTTTTTGTTAACTTTGTTTTTTAATAAGCCATTAAGGGGTTAATAATTAATTAACAATTAGTGAAATATAATTTTTTGTGATATTTATGTTGTAATTGCGTTGGTTTTATAAAAATTTACCTTTATAAAAAAATTGGTTTTATAAATTTTGTAACAAAGTTTTTTGTGTTCTAAGTCAAAAGTAAGAGCATTTAAAACTCAGTAAGAGACCATTCCCATATGTATAGCTTAATTAGGAGAAAAGATATGTTGGGTGAGGTTTTTTGGTGGATTTTGAGAAACTTTTAATAATTATTACTGTAAAACCGTTTTGAGATTTTTGGAAAAAATTAGGGAATTTTCCTAATTTTCGAGGGCTGTCCAGAAAGTAGATTACATTTTAATACAAACAAAGCACAATAAAAAGATGTATTATATACATTTAAAAGTGGCACTAAAATACTATTTTTCAACAAAGTGGCCATACAAATTTAGGCACATCATAGCAGTGGACTAGTTTTGAAATTTCAAAGTTATAAAATATTGCCGCCTGAGACTTCAATCAGGTAGTCACACCTTCTCACAGTTTCACATTGACATTCAAGCGCTGTGTCGCAAACCAGGTCTTCATTACTGGAAACAGGTGGTAGTCGCTGGGTGCAAGGTCCGGACTTCTCGAATATCGATGCCATGAGTGGTCTGTACCCATCTTGCAAAAATGTTATGGTAATCTAGCTTCTGTGTAACAAACTCCTTGAAATTTGAGGGAAAATAAGTGTGAGCTCTGTTATTATGAATCCCAGTTTTCTTTAATCTTCTCACCGACTAACTTTAGAGACAATTTCAGTACTCACAGTAACCTCTCACTAGCACAGGTGGATAGCCACTGAACGAAAAAACACCCTGTTTTAAATAATGGCCACAATAGTCCTGCCTGTGGTGGCTACACAGCGAAACGTTATCTACTTTTTGGGTAGCCCTAGTAGTAGTAGATGACGCCAACCTTCATACCAAATTTAATCAGATTGATCACCAGGTGGTCAAGTAATCGATTTTATTTTAGTGTGTTAATTTCATACAGATCTATTAATCACAGATGTACCACAATGTGTTCATAAGGACAATTGTGCTATTATTATCTGGTACTAGATGCCTAATTTTACCTGGTGCGTGATAATTGTAGATGGAAAATTGTTTGCAGACAAAAAGTACGAGACCGTTATACTACCTGTGTTCGGGATTCCGGTTCCATTCCACATCTCTACAATCAAGAACATCTCCCAGAGTGTAGAGGGAGACTACACCTATCTGCGTATCAACTTCTTCCACCCCGGAGCCACCATGGCGAGGAACGAGGGCTCTGTCTTCGCCACCCCTGACGCTACCTTCGTTAAGGAAGTGTAAGTGTTTCAAATCATCTTTATTTCAAAAAATACAAAGTACAGTACAGTACAAAAGTGCTGTAAAGCACGTGTGGCAAAAAATATTGTTGGAACAATTCTTAATAGCTTAAAATGTCTCTGGTCTTGTGTGGAGGCTACGCTATACTATATTTGAATAACATTTGCAAATCAAACATGAAACAAACAATTATAAATAATTTAACAAAACTGGAACAACAATAACAGATCAAAACAACAGCAACAAGATAAATGCAACAACGACCAGATTAATACAATGCTTAAATAAAATTAATATATAAAGGTAACAATAATAATAACAATATTTTACTTTCGGTTACTACCTATCCTAAAAATGATCGACAACAAAAATGTTTTGCTTTAATTTTAAACTTTGGTTTACCCTCAAACAGCAATGTACTACCATACTCTAAAAGAAACCTATTGAACAATTTAACACCAGAATAACAAAATTGCCTTCTAGAAATTTCCTTCCTGTATTTGAAAATACACATTACAAGGGTGATCAAAGTAAGGTTTTGAATGATTTTTGGTTTGGAGTTTTAGATAACTAGAATTCTTCTTCTGAATTTAATTTTATGGTTCTATTCACCTTTTGCATTCCTTATTGTATTAAAATTACAAGGCATCCAATAGTACCATAAAAAATTATCAATCCCAGTTTTAACCAAAATGAAATAATAATGAAATAATGATTTATTTCCAATTATTTTTTACATAGTTTTGTACATACATAAATCATCTGGAAATTTCCTGGCCACTTTTGCTAGTATTGTGGCCAGGTGAAAAAAAAACAAATTTGTAATTTAAATAGAATTTTAAATTGAAAATTATGAGTCTAATAAAAATGGAATCACAAAATCCAGTATTGAGAATCCATCAATCATATTGTTTTCGTTAACGATTCATTTATTAAAATAATAAACAGTAGTCCAAAATTAACATAACTTTTCAATTCATTGCATCTTTAGTGAGTTATGACCAGTTTATGTGCTTTGCATTTATTTAAGAGTAATAGTGAAAGTTAATGTGTGAAAATTTCCATCTCATTAGTAATTGAAGGGTTCAGGAGTAACAACTCCTGTTGGTAACTTGATACCCAGGAAACATGGGCGTTAACAGTGTTTTGGTGTGCTCAGCACATATCGCAGTTCCAACACCAAGGAACCCGGCGAGGTGACTGCTCCCTCCTCCAATCTCAACATGGCATTCCGGTTGATCAAAGAGGTCCAGAAGAAGTTCAAGTCGAGGGAGGCCGAGGAGAAGGAGAAAGAGGATCTCGTGCAGCAGGATACCCTCATCATGTCCAACAACAAGAGCAATCCCAAGCTGAAGGACCTCTACTTGCGCCGCCCGAACATCGTCGCCAAGCGGATGACAGGTCAGCTACTTCCTGTGTGGTGTTAGTTATCAATTCGGCAATAGATCAGCAATTGCAGGTTTTTATTGGTATACTGTGTATTATTTTTATAATATTTTATTTATTTATTTGTTTAGGAATTTCAGTAAGTTCTGTAATAAATTTCTGAGAAGTGTGAGATTAAAATTTACAGTTTTAAAATCTAATATTTGTAAATGAAATTTTGTTTGTTAAAATGTAGGTAGAGTGATAACAGTCATTCAAAATCCTACGCTCATAACTGCCTCAATGACCTCTAAATGGTATGTCGAGATATTTGCTAAAATAGTGGCTTAGGACGATTTGAGTTTTTGTTATTGGCAGTCCATAAATCTGTATCATTCATTCTAATGTCCTTTAGTATATTTGAATCTTCATATGTATATGCAAGTATTATGTTGGTAAGTCTTGGAATTGTAATGTTCCACTCGTAGGTACACTGGAGGCTCACAGCAACGGGTTCCGTTACACCTCAGTGCGCGGGGACAAGGTGGACATACTGTACAACAACATCAAGAACGCCTTCTTCCAGCCGTGCGACTCCGAGATGATCATCCTTCTCCATTTCCATCTCAAGGTAAACTAACCTAATATTCTCTCAACAGTGGAAACTATTATATATAATAGTGTTAAACAAGAACAATCTCAGCAGAAAAACGTTCTTTCAAATCAAAACAAACAAAAAATATATCAATTTACACTCTCAAAATAGTATTAGTTAAACCAAAAAAAGAAAGCAAAAATTTTACATCGATAATCTTTAAGATTACAAACTTTGTTACCAGCACGCGATAATGTTCGGCAAGAAGAAGCATGTAGATGTGCAGTTCTACACAGAGGTGGGAGAGATCACAACGGACTTGGGGAAGCACCAGCACATGCACGACCGAGACGATCTGGCCGCGGAGCAGAGCGAACGTGAGCTGCGAAACAAGCTCAAGCAGGCCTTCAAGAGCTTCACAGAGAAGGTAAGCTACTGATATAGATAGTGACGAACTAGCAACCGAAGCAGATGTCACCCAGATTATTGAGGTGTAATAGACGGCCTTCAATAATACCCTTTTGCCTCTCTTTTCTGATTATTTTTTTGAGAGTGCCTAAAGTCCTTGTAGGAATAAGTGTAATTTCTCAGCTTATCCTTAGACAACAAAAAAAACTTGGTTTCTGGATGCAGGTAGTACAATAAAACATCGTCTTTTCCTCTTGATGTTTCTGTTGCTGCACACTTGACAGTCTTTTTTTTCTGATTATTTTCAAACCTTCTCAGAAAGTGCTGCTTGCTGTCAGACATAAAAGGCCTTGAATTATCCATTTTATTATGAGCTCAAAAAAATAATCATAAAAATTCATTGTTTATTAAAACACTGAACACTTTGTTTATTTCCTATTGAAATAACACTAATTTTTACTGAAGGCTAGTAGTTGAAAACTTACAAATAATTGTACACTTGTGTACAAACTCCATATTTCACACAAAAAGACACATTGCTGATAAATTACTACTTATAACCACACATATTTACTGACCAAATTTTAAAGAACGTTAGTTTAACCTCAATAAGACTCACGATTAAATACAATGAGAAATAAACGTGTTATGTGACCAACAATTGTCAGCATGTGTGTTGTTTGTGTTTATTCAGACACTCAGGTATAGATGGAAACAAAGAAGATATAGTCCTGCATCTAACAAACAGTGTGACTACTGACCACTAGAGTGCAGCAGTTTACTATATATGTGTCCGCACAGGTGGAAACGATGACCAAGCAAGAGATCGAGTTCGACACGCCCTTCAGAGACCTCGGGTTCCAAGGTGCGCCCTTCCGCAGTACAGTGCTGCTCCAGCCCACCAGTGGCTGCCTCGTCAACCTGACGGAGTGGGTGAGTTCTCACATGGGCTATAGTAAATGTAAGGTGGTTTGGTCTGCATGCAATAACCAGTTTTTAGGGGTTTGTGAAATCTAGGTAAGATTAAACTGTTTTATACACATACGAAGTATTCTGAGAAGTAAGTTTCTGAGACCTCTGATTGCCGAACAGGTGGAGATAATGGTGCTGTGTAACTAAGTTCACAGTGAATGTTTCTGTGCCATTGCAAACAGAGTTTTATTCAGTTGTTATTGGATGAAAAGCTTGTTCTTGTATAATAAAAAAATCTGTAAAAAAGGTACATGTAATTACCTTTAATTTGGCAAAGAAACTTATTTTTTAACCTTGGGTGGGGTGCGGGGTGTAAAAATGACTGCATAATTTACGAAGTTTGTTACTACTTTGATGCTAAGAGTTCATATCTCTCCTCCATTTCGCACATCCATCCCCCATCATGTACAAGTGCACACCGTCTGCTATTAAGTTCGAATCAGGTGTTTGCCCAGTGCGGTCATTTAGTGTCGAGAAAGAGCTGCAGATGAAAAAAGAAATTATTTATAGAGACTTTTATTTTCTGGTGGTGGCAATGCTCAAGAGTGAGTTAATCAAGGCAAGGAGAGTTGCTATAAAAGAGAAGGTTCTATTCATTCAGAGGGTGAAGTTAAAGTATATGATAATGACACCATGTCTCAATTATCTTGAAGATATGGAAGAGAGAACTGAAGTTAAAAAAGGTAAACAATATTAAAAAATTAAGGCTTACTAATAATTAAATAACGTTTATTAATTTAGACATATATGGATTAAAAGTTGTCTGTTTAGTGCTACATTTTTACATATTAATATTGTAATATTTTATTTTTCTGGAAAATACCATCACAACCCAACCCCCAAAACATATAAATAACTAAAATATTTAAAAAAAGTATGATTAAAATCCACATTGAAGGGTTAATGTTCTGTTTAGTAAAAAGATTCCGGTGTTAACTTCAGGCTCTAAGAGGTTTATAAGTTCCATGAAAGTTAATCTAACCCAAAGCTGGTATTCATCCTGTTCGATGTATGTTTGTTTAATGGAAGCGAATGTGTTTCAGCCCCCTTTTGTTATCACACTGGAAGACATTGAGTTGGTCCACTTTGAGCGAGTCCAGTTTCACCTCAAGAACTTCGACATGATTTTTGTATTCAAGGACTACCACAGGAAAGTGGCCATGGTCAACGCCATTCCCATGAACATGCTGGATCACGTCAAGGAATGGCTCAAGTAAGTTTCATTTGTTCATGTGAAACGGTGAACTTTTGTTAAATACCTTGGAGTATAGTTGTACCACTCCTATAGTACTAACTCCTATAAAGAGAGCACTAGAAACAATGAGACAGTAAATTACATGTATTTTGTTTTTAAAGCGAGTTTTCAAGATTGTAGACAAAATTTTCTTGTAATTATAATGTGATATGTTTAGATTATGAAGTGGAACATGAAATGTATGTTTGCTTGTAGCTCCTGTGACATCCGCTACTCAGAGGGTATTCAGTCACTGAACTGGACAAAGATTATGAAGACCATCACAGACGACCCCGAAGGCTTCTTCGAGAGTGGTGGCTGGACCTTCCTTGACCCTGAGAGTGATGATGAGGAGAATCAGGAGGATGAGGAGGAGGAGGAAGATGAGGCATACGAGGTGAGTTCTCGTGAACCATAGACAATAGACAATACTTCTTTATTTACATGTTCTTCAAGAACAGTGTTAGCGTCATAAATACAAGTTTTACAAGGTTGTAAAAAATTGTGATAGGCTTATACATTAGGTTGATTGTAATATAAATGTTTTGCTGTTATCCCCGGTTCATGAATTCTGATATCGTGTAGAATGGGTTGGCCAGTAGCCAATTTTTGAGCTATTCATGGAAACGTTGTCCTCCAATTGTCTTCAGCTGCAAGGGTAGGGCGTTCCACATTTTTCCTCCAGCGTAGCTTGGTTTTCTTTCTGTCAGTGAGCGGTGGTGGATATGGAGACAAAAGTTTGCTCTATGCCGGGTATTGTAGTGATGCATCTGGCCTGCTGTTTTCAAAGGCTGTAGTGACTTTAGATGATGGTGTATTATTGTTTCCATAATGTAGAGGTTTACTACTGTGAGAATGTTTAGGGTTTTGAACGATTCTCTACAGCTTTCTCTGGGCTGAAGCTCGGCCAGTATTCTTATGGCACGTTTTTGTATGATCAATAGTCGATCCAGATTGTGCTTTGTTGTAGCACCCCCAAACTGAAGCTCCATAGCGCAGATGACTCTCAAATAGTGAGTGGTATGCAGTCTTTGCAGTGTCTGCGTTGGCTATCATAACTCTGTTCATAACTCGTGAACTATTGTAATACTCCAGTCGTAACAATGTGACAATGATTTCAACTCAAATAATCTTTATTGCATTTTAGTATACACCAGTACAGAAATGGCATCTTAAAAACTACAACTGAAGACTAGTTTAAGTACATACGTTTTGGATAAGCCAAATCTTAGTGAGATAAAAATGTTTTTTTTAACTGTTCCATAATTATCTGCAGTAAATTCCTCATTATTAATAAAAGGGTGAGTTTGTTTAATTTATTTTTGTTGCAGATTAAAACCTCACTAGAGATCAAAACATAATTTTCTTATAGATGTTTCTTACCTGGCCAGTGAACAATAAGCCATGTATTAAATCACTTACCTACAACTGTTGTTGTTTTATTTTTGTTAGTTAAAAAATGTTTTTTCCATAAATTCATAGTATAGTTTATTTATCTCTGAGGACCTTAGAAGACAAACCACTTTTGTTGTAATTTTTACATTGTTTTAATAATTTAGTGTGAGTATTTTCTATGAAAAGTCTTGTCTGGCAAGTTTCTTAAATTACATGTTTACTCCTAAGTTACCTCCTAAATACTACTTAAAAATCATTGTTAATTTCTGAAAATTTGTGAATCAGTTACAAAATACAACTTGTATGATGGAATAGTTCTTTTGTAAAATGATATATAGTCCTTAATATGTCATAAATATCCTTAACATTTTTATTTATTTCAACCTGAAGAAACAGTAATAGTAAAATCCCTGTGTCTTTAAGATTGGATAAGAATGATACATACAAAATTCTCAAAAGCTTTGTGTAATATTTCAGCCAACCGATATTGAATCTGAAGAAGAATCGGATGATGATTCGGAATACTCTGAAGCTTCAGAAGACAGCGGGGACACAGAAGGTAAGGTGAAAGGTGACACCATTGTGAATGTGTTTAGTTTATCAACACAGAACTCATGGAATGTTACATACAACAAGTACTTTGTTTTTTTTTATTGTATTCAATTATTTAGAACATATATGTTTCAATTCAATTTTATGTTAGATATAAAACGAACAACATGTTAAGTCTTGATATGAGTGTGGGAATTGAAAAAAAAGTAGAACTTGCATACTCATACAAAGTGTCAAAGTAAAATAAAGCAACAAAAACCATCAAAGGTGTTCAAATATCAGAAAATGAAAAACCATTAACGGTTCAAACTAGTTGGCAAGAACCTATCCAGGACAAAACATTGACATTGTTTCAACAACAAACTACTTCAAACCATGACTGGCTTACATCTGTAATCCTCATACTGTCAATGTATAATACCAAGAAACATTTGACAATATTGATTGAGGCAGTTAAAGAAATCAAAGCATACAATTCTTATTACTTGCTATCATTGTTAACCTTACAATCTCACTCTCTGACTGCTGTAATGCCGTTTACTGTCTCAGCTGTTGTGAGACAATCTATACAGGGTGTCAATTAAGTCTGGAACCTCTTTTTTAATTTTTGAACCACAATAGAAAGAAATACCAAAGTTCACACATGCTTACTGGTGATAGTAACGCACACATCTGCCTAACTACCGACCGGATAATCCCTTTGGGGGATGGTCCACAAGGAGTCAGACAAAATTCTTAAATAGCAGCATAGGTCAAGTTTGGTATCAAATTAAAGGTCTTACTTAGCAGAGTACAATGCCGCAAACTGGACTTCAAAAGGTGGATTCATTCAGTAGTTATAGCTATTTGAATTTTAAAACAGTTGAACAATGTAAATTATTAAGTATTACAAGTAAACACCAATTTTTAAGTACCCGTGAACAAAGTAAGTGTTCAAAATGTTCCCCTCCCATCATCTGACAATGTAGTAATCAAAGCCAGGAATTAATAATTATTACCAATAACACAACTACTGTTAGAATGTGAAAGTGGCAGATAGAGTCATACACAGCATCCACAGAAACTTAACGTTTGGGCAGGTATTATAGGAAATCAAATTATGGGCCCATTATTTATCAATGGTAATTTAAATGGTGACTCGTATCTAGCAATACTCCAAAATGAGATAATTCCTGCACTACAAGCTGCTCTTAGTCGACAATTTCAAAGAATTTATTTCCAACAAGATGGTGCGCCACCACACTTTGCTCTCCTTGTTAGAGAATACTTGGATACAATATTCCTTCACAGATGGATTGGAAGACGTGGTGCAGTAGAGTGGCCTGCTCGTTCCCCTGATTTATCTCCGCTGGATTTTTTTCTTTGGGGATACCTCAAAGATAAAGTTTATCGTACTAAGCCTCGAGATTTGGCGCACCTAAGAAATCTCATAGTCCAAGAAGCTCAAGATATTCCTCGTAACTACTTTCAAAATGCAGTGGATGGCTTTTACAACCGACTAGGACATTGCCAGACGATGGGAGGGGAACATTTTGAACACTTACTTTGATCACAGGTACTTAAAAATTGGTGTTTACTTGTAATACTTAATAATTTACATTGTTCAACTGTGTTAAAATTCAAATAGCTATAACTACTGAATGAATCCACCTTTTGAAGTCCAGTTTGCGGCATTGTACTCTGCTAAGTAAGACCTTTAATTTGATACCAAACTTGACCTATACTGCTATTTAAGAATTTTGTCTGACTCCTTGTGGACCGTCCCCCAAAGGGATTATCCGGTTGGTAATTGGGCAGATGTATGCGTTACTATCACCAGTAAGCACATGTGAACTTTGGTATTTTTTTTATATTGTGGTTTAAAAATTAAAAAAGAGGTTCCAGACTTAATTGACACCCTGTATATTGTCACTACTGGACACTTCTGAGACACACCGTCAGATATTCTTTGTGCCAGAAACTACAACACATGGCATAATGTAAACAATAATGGCATGTAAAATAGATGTTCTATATTACGTAACGTTGACACTGTTGTGACGTAGACGTGGGCAGTTCGGACGAGTCCGGCAAGGATTGGTCGGATCTGGAGAGGGAAGCAGAGGAAGAGGACAGAGAGAGACAGGACAACTTCCAAGATGAGTACACAAGCAGCAAGGGTAAAAAGAGAGGACACGGCAAGGACCATTCTCCCGACAAGAAACACAAGTCAGACAGGTCAGTTATTGTAAACTCGATTTGCTATTTATTCATGACTAGAATTTTCTTACTATATTTAGGTTTGTACAAGATTTTTCAATGCAACATCAATAAAACAAAGAAACTTTTATTACTTCAGGTAGATGTATGTAATTAATTAATATTGCAGCTAACTTTTTTTATTTTTTTTGTAACTTACCATTATGTTTATTTTGCTTATATTGGGTGTACATTAATTAAGATGCGATTATATTTTAATTAGATATTTTTTTGAACTGATGTTTTTGTTGAGTAACAAAGGGAGTGGGGAAAATGTAGTAGTTGATAAATAAACTGCCAGCAAGTGTTCCTTGACTCGTGGTGAACCTGGCTTTAATGAAAGCTGAGTGGGTGAAAGACATGAGTATGTCTTTACGAGAGATAACTTTAAAAAAAATTTTTTTTCTAAATGTATGTATTTAAATGTTCTTTAACCCTCCAACTGATGACCAACAGCACAGACCTTCATCAATACCGCTTATGAACTGATAAAGACGGCGCAGCCATCGGTCAAATTTCCGCTATTATTACGCAAAAACCGTTTAAGTTATAAAGACATGACTTGCACCAGTCGAATCCTATACTCATAAATATCAATTCATGTCATATTGTTTATATTCGTTATATTACTCGTCAGCTGATATCGATCCAAATTCCGCACGGCACACAGTCGGTGACGTTCCTTGACGTTACCGTTGCTGGGTTATTATGAAGGTTAGTTGTTTATTATTATGCTGTGAAATGGGCGATCATCCTTGTTCAAATAATATACGTGAACTATAGGATGATGAAAATATTAGTTCTGATGATGAAAGTGACATATCGGCAAATGAAGTTTACGATGGTATTTCTTTGTCAGATTTGTTGTCAGGTAGTCTGGATGATTATAAACTGGTGGAATGTGAGTTGGGTTTTGAAAATTTATAGTGACAGTGAAAACAATTCATCATTATCTGATATTCCTCTTGCCTAAAGAATTCATCAAACACCAATATATGGTCACATGTAATGCCAAAAAAATAGTACATACTATTCATTTTTATCAAAAAACTATTGTGCGGTAAATAAGCGTATATATGTTATAATCTCTTTGTTCACTACAAAACTGTGTATATTTTTTACATTTAGAGTATCTTACTATCTCAAGTCATGTGAAAGTTACATGGAGTGAAACTTAGAAAACAAAAAATTTACAATACACATTTTAAAATTTATGTACAAATAAAAAACAATACTCTAGTAAATTCATATTTGTATTATTTTAGATTGTTCTCTGGTTTCTAACAAAAATCTTGATATATAACTCTTATTACTTAGAATTTAACAAAATATTGTTTTTAAATATACGAAAAAATATACTGTGCAAAGGCAAAAACCAATTTATCATTCTTGAAGTTTCTTATTATCAGTCGGAGGGTTAGAATTAACCCTCTTCACAACCCCTTCAAAGTATTCATCATTACATGTGATACATCTGTCCTACCAGTGATTGCACTGTCAAATCTGACAATATAACTCTTGTACTCTTTTATTTTGTAAAAATAAGAAGAAAAAACTTTTCCTTAGCATAATCTTTGTAAACTGTTTTCAACTTTAAAACTGTTTTTGTTGCATTTTTACAGAGTAATAAGCATATTTTTGCATCTGTATGTTGTTTAATTAAACTCGCCATCACACTGCTCAAGTCCCACTCCAGCAAAGCTATTTCGATTTTGTTTTAAGTATTACCCCCTATTATTTTTACAAAATCACATTTGTTGAATAAATACTTTAATTTAATACTAACGAATTTGAAGAAGATGAAATAGGAACTGTCTGCTCATTTATTTATAGGCTTCAGAAGCTCAAAAAAAATGTATTGCCTAGAATTCATGAGTCGTTTTTCATTACTATGCGTATTCATAGTAATTTTGTCTTGTTTTAAAAAAACTATCCTTTTAAATGTGTAAAACTAGAATTCTGTTCTTCCTTTCTGATATATTTTATTGAAAACTAATTTCAGCCTAATTCGTGCAACAAATTTGTAGATAACATTTTCCAGTAAGACGATTTAAAATTTCTTATGGGTTTGATTTTTTGTGTGTAATCCACAAATGTACAAATTCTCAGCAGATTAGGCAAATAATTGTAGCTTCCTTCAATGCATACCCGAATGTGGTATAATCTTGTTAATTAATTTTTGCAGGCACCATTCCTCATCTTCATCGTCTAAACACAAAAGTAGTTCCTCCGGCCACAAAGATTCACACAAAAGCAAATCTTCACACCACAGCAGGTGAGAGTGTATACCCTACTACTCTGTTTCTCTGTTACTACTATCTGTGGACATTTCACCTTAACACTTATGACCGTGGATCGCAGAGTTTTACTTGGTTGATATTTCTGACTGAAGTATACTGTATTGTGTAGTTTGTTTTTTACAGATTATGTCTACTCTGTATTGCTATCGGGATATTTGACTAAATCACAATTAATCAATTAAGCTGACTGACAAAACAGAAGCTGTTTGTTTATTTTCCAAAAGCCCACTATTTAAAAAATGTTTTTTAAGGTGTGCTAAAAAAAAACAAAACAAAAACTACTAAGTATAGCATATTTGTATATGATCATCAATGGACTGTCGCTATTTTCAGATAAGACATTGTAAAATGTATTCAGTTAAAATTGTTTGTAAGAAATTGTGTAAACTACTTTTCTTTCTCTTAAAACATGTGCTAACATTTTTTTATAATTTAATTTTCAACAAAATTGAACAATTTGTATATCAAAAGAAAGAGGAAAAGGAAAATTCAGGGATGTAAGCATTTTTATGTATGTATAATTATATTTTACATATAACATTTTGGAAATCACTAAAGCTCACTATTCCATAAATATGATGTGATTTACTAGTGTTAATTAAAAATAGTCTAAAACCTGTAATCAGTATAATCTGTTTAAAAGTGTAGTTACCACCACAAATGACTTTTCAAACTTGGAAGTCATTATTTCAAAAGATTGTAGTCAAACAATAATTATATGTAGAAGACAGGTTTCAGTTTGACCCCTAGTATGTTTTAGAAGCTTTCCCTTAAGTTAAAATATGATTTCTTTTTTTTGTGTTAAGAAAAACATTCCATTAATTGGATCAATTTGAAAAGTAAACACGGATGTTTTTTGCTGCAGTTCATCGAGCAAGGACAGGCATCACGACAGGCACAAGTCCTCGTCCTCGTCGAAGAGCCCGAGTAAACACAGTTCTTCGGGAGATAAACACAAGAGCTCCAGCTCTCACAGCAAGAGTTCCGGCTCTCACAACAAGAGCTCCAGCTCTCACAGCAAGAGCTCTAGCTCACACAAGAGCTCAAGTTCACACAAGACGCCTGACAAGCACAAAAGCTCCAGTTCCAGTGATAAGAAACGTTCCAGGGAGGACTCAAGTCCTGACAAGAGCCACAAGAAGTCCAAGTAAGTATGGATGATAGTAATAGCTCTACCTCACACAAGAGCTCAAGTTCACACAAGTCGCCTGACAAGTACAAAAGCTCCAGTTCCAGTGATAAGAAACGTTCCAGGGAGGACTCGAGTCCTGACAAGAACCACAAGAAGTCCAAGTAAGTATGGATGATAGTAATAGCTCTACCTCACACAAGAGCTCAAGTTCACACAAGTCGCCTGACAAGCACAAAAGCTCCAGTTCCAGTGATAAGAAACGTTCCAGGGAGGACTCAAGTCCTGACAAGAGCCACAAGAAGTCCAAGTAAGTATGGATGATAGTAATAGCTCTACCTCACACAAGAGCTCAAGTTCACACAAGTCACCTGAAAAGCACAAAAGCTCCAGTTCCAGTGATAAGAAACGTTCCAGGGAGGACTCAAGTCCTGACAAGAACCACAAGAAGTCCAAGTAAGTATGGATGATATTAAGAGTTCTACCTCACACAAGTCACCTGACAAGCACAAAAGCTCCAGTTCCAGTGATAAGAAACGTTCCAGGGAGGACTCGAGTCCTGACAAGAGCCACAAGAAGTCCAAGTAAGTATGGATGATAGTAATAGCTCTACCTCACACAAGAGCTCAAGTTCACACAAGTCACCTGAAAAGCACAAAAGCTCCAGTTCCAGTGATAAGAAACGTTCCAGGGAGGACTCAAGTCCTGACAAGAACCACAAGAAGTCCAAGTAAGTATGGATGATATTAAGAGTTCTACCTCACACAAGTCACCTGAAAAGCACAAAAGCTCCAGTTCCAGTGATAAGAAACGTTCCAGGGAGAACTCAAGTCCTGACAAGAACCACAAGAAGTCCAAGTAAGTATGGATGATAGTAAGAGTTCTACCTCACACAAGAGCTCAAGTTCACACAAGACGCCTGACAAGTACAAAAGCTCCAGTTCCAGTGATAAGAAACGTTCCAGGGAGGACTCAAATCCTGACAAGAACCACAAAAAGTCCAAGTAAGTATGGATGATAGTAAGAGTTCTACCTCACACAAGAGCTCAAGTTCACACAAGTCGCCTGACAAGCACAAAAGCTCCAGTTCCAGTGATAAGAAACGTTCCAGGGAGGACTCGAAGTCCTTACAAGAACCACAAAAAGTCCAAGTAAGTATGGATGATAGTAAGAGTTCTACCTCACACAAGAGTTCAAGTTCACACAAGTCACCTGAAAAGCACAAACGCTCCAGTTCCAGTGATAAGAAACGTTTCCAGGGAGGACTCAAGTCCTGACAAGAACCACAAGAGGTCCAAGTAAGCGCTAAATGTATATCTGTCTAAACATTCCTTGTGTAAACCTCTAGACAGCCAAGCCCCACAGGTCTACACTCATAACGGTGACGGGTCTTTTACACTACTAATCGTTGACTCAACGACCCTTTCTGAGAAAATAACAAATAAGACAGGGTCATTTAGTCTACAGGTCGTTGAGACAACGACCCCATTTTGATATTTAAGATTTTCTACATAGGTTCGTTGTGACAACGACCCAGTAAAAATGAATGAAAAGGGTCAATTACTCAACTGGGTTCGTAGCAACAACGCCACTTTTTGCCTGTTTAGTTGAATATTTCAAAAGATGGGTCGTTGTCTCAACGACCCTAAATTATATTAAATGCTTATATTGAGAGAACCAGGTCTTTTACTCAACCATCCTTGTGTCAACGGACCAAAATGGAGAAATGTATAAGCAATGTGAAGAAGGGTCGTAGCGGACAACAACCCATTTTTCAACTCAATGGATAAAATATAGTAAGAGGGTCGTTGAGACAACGACCTACTTTAAACTGTTCAGAGGTTCTTTTAGTCTACTAGGGTCTTTGTGTCAACTGCGTGCAGCCGGACAATGTGGCGAGATGTTGCCGCGCACCAGTCGTACGGCGCTGAATGTTGCGCTCGTATTGATGTAGCGTTACATTATTTCTCTTGCCACTATAAATTTACAAATGTAATAATTTGTTTTGTATTAATTTTAAAACTATATTAATATAAAACCCCTTTTACCGGATACAGATATACTTTATAAGCAGTAATGATAAGACATTACCAAGTAAGAGTGATAAAAATGGGAATACAAAATAAATATTAAAAATGGAAATTGTAACGATAAATAGCAATTCTAAATATCAAGAATATAGATCAAATTAATAATAGTAGATAAAAATTACATACAGTTTTGAAAGTAATCAGTAATTTAGCTTATATACAATGAATTATTAAAACATAAATGTTCATTATTTAAAAACTTACATTTTTTCGAATTAGTTTGATTCTCTATATAAACTTATACAATTCATGCCAAATAAATATATAATTTTATAAAATTAGTTTATTTGTAATATTTAAACAAATTAATAGAATTTTAGTGCTGTTTACAGCAAAATTGTACTTTTATTTTTCGTTCACTCCTCTTCTAATTTCAATATGTTATTAACTCTATCTATATCTCTTAATTTATAAATAATTTACTTTGTGGATTGAATAAAGTTGATACTTGAAGTTTAATAAAATGCTTCTAATTACCTGCACGGAATATTGATATATTCATGTTCATACACATTTATGCTTATTAATAATGTTTGAGGTGAAAAAGAAGTCATGGAGAGTTTTCTTTAGAGGATTAAGAATTTAATATATTAAGATATAATCGTATCTAGTACGTCTAAGGAGAATCTTAAATGTAAGAATAGGTTAAGTGGCTACTATCATTTAAGCATTCTTCATTATAGAAAATTAATTTAAATGAGGAGAATTACATTTCGACTATGCCGACAATGTCGTCAATACATCTTTTAAAAAAGGAGAATTGAAAATAATCCCTATGAAGTTATATGCTAAATGTATTAGAATGTGACTAATAATAACTAAAAATAAATTATGGAAGCTAAAAATATGTTAAAAGTTACATCATAACACTTCTTTTTCCGTTTCAAACCACCATATAGAAATCATGTGGTACAAAATGTTATTATAATTTTTAAAATGCCCCTTCTAGCATTTTGTGATTCTTCTTTGCTAGTTTGTGATTCTAGCATTAGCTCTTAAAATTATGATTCGATCTAATCCTTGGGGTTTGTTATTTGATTTGTCAGTTTATAGTTAAATTAAAAGATATAAATACTAAATACTATTTATTATTTTCAAATCACCAGAGATCTAAACCATATACTTAGTCTAAAGGAACAAATCATTAAAGAATTACGACATGTTATATATTAACGTTCCAGCTCTCTTAAGGTCTCTATACTACAAGAGTCCACTGCAAAAGGGCTATGGACTTAAACCTCAGTACTCTAACCAATTGATCTAAAATTATTTATTAACAATTCATTAATATTGGAATCTTTGAAACTGTTCAAGCAAGCAAAATATTCAGTTATTTAGAGCAAATAGAAATGTTTCACTTCCGACTTCAGTTTTCTAAAACATCTTTACTGTCATATGTAATTTAGTGGAAAATGGTTTTTTACGTGGAATTTTCTTTCATAACCACCATTTATGTCGGAAATGCCTGCTTTGCCATTAAAAAGGATGTTTCCGTAACGCATATGTCATGCGAGCAAAATTGAGTATGAATCTAAGGGTAATCAGTGAGTGAGGGTAGCTAGTGTTACATGCAACCAATTGTTACTCATATTTTAATAACAGCCACTAAAAGTGAAATTGTTAAAAGATAACTAGCATAAATAACAAATAAAATATATTAATTGATAAACAACAATTAACATTGAGTATTGATACAATTGTATCACTTATTGAAAAAATGCAGTAAGTAATAAGTATTGAGCCTTTTTTAACCGTTACATACATATGCGGTTATTTTAGTAATTGAGCAGTGAAAACACGTTTGGGTGTATATAATTTAATCAGTAGGTTATTTCAGTCAATGCATTTAGTAATACAAATAAAGCGAATTTCTCTCTCATCAACTACGAAGTAGACAAAATGTCTGGATATATCTCGCCCATACAGTATTCGACCAGCTTCCCCGACTTTAATATTAATTTTAGAAGTACGATTTTCAATCAATATTTTTCTAATTACATTCTTTTTAAATTAGATTATGTTACTTCCCTTGATACACTCGTCAGTTCCATACACAATCACCAAAATGTTAAAATTTGTATATTTAAAAGTTATAATTTTATGTTTGGTACTTTAATTATTTTATTTTTTACGAATTGAAAAACACTACATATATACAGCATGTTTTGCATATTTCATGAAAATGTTTTAAATATAACTAAAACCTACAGTATTATGTAAAGAAAAGAACTTGGAAAATGGCTAGAAAACGAAAATATCCCCCAATAACATAAAATTTAAAAATTATTACCTTTAACAGTTAAACTTACCCTCTGCAGGTTCCCTGGAAAATAGTAAAAAAGTTGATTAAATAGAGTAACATTTCAAATATTTTTGTTTTAATGTTGCAATGTTAAAGGCGTTTTAACAAATAACTTTTCCTTTCTTAAAAGGTTTACTGTTAATAACTATATAAACTAATTATGTCAGATAGTATATATAAATTATTTGTATTTTAATATTTAATCGAAAATAACATGTGTTTGTTTATAAAAAAAGCTCATGCTAATAGCTAGTTTGTGAAAATGCTTATGTCTGCAGTTTGGAAAAAAGGTTGGAAAAGTATTTATGTGTTTTCGGATAATGTTTCGCTATTTAGAGTTGGATCTATTAGTATAGATGAAATAAAATTCTTTAATAATAAGTCTTCAAAATCTTTAATAATGCTTACACCTGTTTCATAAATAAGCAATTAAAAGTATAAAGGTTTCTATTGGGTCCGAACGCAGTAAAGCCTATGAGGGCTGGGAAAGATATAATTTATTTCTGTTCACAGGACATCTTGAGAACAAAAACTGACATTATATTATATATAATAGATATATACATTATAGGATTAGATAGCCCAAAAAATATATAAAACGCTGCAATAAATATAAGATATACCATACTCGTAATACGGGTAACTACGAACTAGTTGTGCAAAGAAAAAAACCATTCTTTTAGACACTTTTAATAGAAACAATATATTTTACAGTTACATTGTTTTAAAACGGTAAAGATATGATAAAATGGTTTTACAAAAGCACCAACAATTGCTCTACAAATAGGACATGTTAGTGGCAGGCGTATATGTGTTGTAATATTGTTCCATCGCCATTTGTGAACTTGATGAAATATATCATCCTCGGTCATAGAGACGGCGCACGGCCTGCACACTACATTGTGTCCACAAGGTGTGGCCACCCTGGTTGCCTTCATCGTAAGACACACGTTGCAAACGCGTGTCTCCACTTCCTGGTTCTGAAGCCCTTCGTCGTTTAAAGCAAGGCCCATTTTTATTTCGCTAATCTGCCGCTCGATTTCATGAGATGTCAACAAATTCAGTAGTGTCGTTGATGGTCGGCACGAGCCTGTAATTTATATACCTCGATGGTCTTGCGTCGGATTGTGCTCGCTGCATCTTTAAATGACGTTGCCTCTTATATCCAAGAAAATAGTAAGTAAAATTTGTAGGCTAATTAACAATATATTTTTTCTAACCTCACATATATTTTAAAAAAACAAATTATTTTAAATTTCATTCATTATTTTGCATTCAGTTTATTTCTGTTTTTATCTGCAACAATTTATTTTCAATTTGTGTCATCAATTTTTTTACTATTGTAAAGTTTTTAACTATTGTTGAGGGTTTTTTGTAATCACTGAATCTTATTTAGAGTTATTATATCGCAGGGTTGTATTGTATTTTAAATGTCGTGTGATATAGGATATTAGGGGTTCCCTAATTTCTGCTAATTTTTCAGTGTCAGATGTGGTTGAGGCTTGAGAAATTTATCTTATTGCTGACACCTGGTAGGTAGGAGCAGATGTTATAATATGGAAGATAGGCTATTATGCAGACTTATCTCTTTACCCAATACCCCTCACGGAATTTCTGAGAATAGTTTTATAAACCCCTTCCACGTAATTTCATTAGACCCATTCAGAAGGGACCGTAAAACTAGAGACCGGTTGCAATAAAACTATTGCATTGGTCTCCTAACGACACCATTTTGAGGAAGGAAGGAACCACCTCACCCGAGTCTTTACCTGAGACTACCTCACTGTTGTTTCTGTAGTTGTACGTAGTTAGAATATTTAAGTTTGATTCCATTGATATTTGACCATAGATTAATTTAAACTGTTAAAACTATTCAATGCTAACAAAACCTCTTTTAACATACTTATACACGTAATTAACAAATCGATTACATGGTATAGTTGATACGCTAAATATTCTACAGTTACACGATGGGATTAGCTACTGAGTGGTAAGAAAGGTTTGATATCAGATGATGTATATAGTGTCGACTACAGTAACTCACCTAGACTTATAAATGAACTCAATCAGATATAAAAAAAAAAAAAATAACACACGGGTAGTGGAGCGCACAGAATTCAAGTACGTATATGTTACAATATATCCTAATATATTATGCTCAGCCGAAAAGCATGAGTATACATGCGCCAAAATGGAGCTTCTTCTTGTCTATGTATAAATAAATATTCATATAAAATTTAAAGCATACAAAAAAAGAATTTTTAGAAATATCTTGCGGATGGATAGGGTACTTGTGTTACCGTGCCACATCTAAAAATGTCATATGACTGTATACAGTTTGCTTACAAATTTATTTCTTCTGCGATTTTCCCGTCACTGTACGATTAACCGCAAATAGCAATTTGAAAGTGATCGCTATAAATCAATAAAACTATATATAAGTCAATTCGTTTTCGACATATTGTGCGGTCATACAGACATACAGAAATTAAATCTTTCGTCCTTCTCAGATGAGTGGCTTCAGCACTGTCAATCGAATTCCCTCATAGTGCATGTTTGGAGTTGTAGTTGTCAAAATCTAGTATTAGTGTTTTCATTTGTTTGCAACGTTTTCATTTTAACTTTAATTTTAACGTTGGGTACTGTTTGATTAACCATTTAATAATAATTAGAAACCTCAACCTGTTTCGACAGAAGTAGAAATATGAATGGACAGATACATTATTTCAGTTTATGTACATGAGTGAAATATATTTTTGAATACATAAAAAGGAAATGGGAATCATAACAAGAAATGTATGTCTTAAAAATATTTCTTATATTTTATAAAATACAACTGTTACCAGACTTTAAATCTAGTTCAATAATATACACGTATAATAAACAAAACATTTACATATAATACTTATACAAAGTATTTACCCTTATATCAGATGTTAGGACTAAACTCGGCACAGACGCAGCGCCTTCATTGCCTACCGGGCTAGGAGTTGACTGATTGACCCTGTTTCGTTTGAAAGCGCTTGTTTGGGACGGAGGGGCGTTGAGACAACGATCAGTTGAGTAAAAGCCCTAGAATGTCTTATTTGAGGTTAGATGCATTATAGGGTCTTTTGAGTCAACGACCCCTTAATACATATATTTCACTTATTCTGAAACTAGGTTGTTGATTCTACGAACCTTTTTCGACTTTTCAACTTTTAATTTATATTTGGGCCGTTGACCACAAAGGTCCGTAGTGTAAACGGCCAATTTAATGAATTAGATAAAAAATATGGAAAAAGGGTCGTTGTGTCAACGAACCCACTTGTAGTTCTATTCCTTATATTCGGTTATATGGGTCGTTGTGACAAAGAACCATTGGATTGAACTTTTAGTTTTCTTAGTAAATCGGGTCGTTTGTCACAACGCTTCGTAGAGTAAAAGACCCCTTGTTATTTGTTATTTTTCAGAAAGGGTCGTTGAGTCAACGATTAGTAGTGTAAAAGACCCAACACTAATATTGCAAATACAAAAATAGGGTCGTTGAGACAACGATTCGTAGAGTAAAGAGCTGCCCCCCTCATAAACTGTCCTTAATCCACTGTCGATACATCTTATCATGCAGAGTCTGGGCCTTGCGGCACAGTGACTAGCTCAAGCTATCTGTGTCTAATGTTACCTCCAAATAGTTGTAACTACATCTTATACACTTCTTAAGAGTCATTTCTAGTCTTCTGTTTGAATCACGTTTGTAAGTTCAAGATTCAGCTGAATTTACCCTCTCCGCTCTGTAACGCTTCTGATCTGTTGTCTTCCTCAGCTGGTATTACAAAAGCAACTAATTTTGCATTTTACTTATGTGCTGTTAAAAATGGAAAAAAATGTCCATTCATCCGGATTGGATTGATATTTATTAGAGAGCATAATATTAAATATAACAATTTTAATTTCATGAACCTAAAAGAATAACAGAATTTCGGACATTTGCCATCGTTATAGGTTATAAAAGGTATAACACCAACATTTCGAGGATTGAAATCTAACCTCTTCGTCAGGTGGGGAGGTATTAATACATACAAAAATAAAGAACAGAAACAAGAAAAGAAGGGAAGTAAAACAGTTCAAACATACCCAACAGCTGCTTGGAGTCCAGTCCAGGCCTCACTGCACAACGATGTGTGATTGTGATTGTGATCCTCGGACTTGTGATTCGTGCTCGGGACATGGATCCTGTAAGCACTGGACACCAAGCAGCTTTTGTGTATGTTTGAACAATTTTATTTCCTTTCTTTACCTTCTTCTGTTCTTTATTTGTGTATGTATTAATAACTCCCCCACCCGACAAAGAGGATAACATACAATGATGGGAAATGTCTCAAATCCTGTTATTCTTTCCAAACCTTCCATCATCAATAACAAACTTAAAGAAAAAATAAAATGTGTATTGAATTATATGTTTCCACTCCATTGCACAGCTGTTTCTATGTAGCAAGTCCATCAGTGAACTAATGTGTGCACTATTGTTTGTTGTTGCAGGAAGTAAGTACATGCCACGAAGAACATTCTCCCAGTGTTGTGATGAAATTGTACAATGTTTCTATGTAGCAAGTCCATCAGTGAACTAATGTGTGCAATATTGTTTGTTGTTGCAGGAAGTAAGTACACGCCACGAAGAACATTCTCCCAGTGTTGTGATGAAATTGTACAATGTTTCTATGTAGCAAGTCCATCAGTGAACTAATGTGTGCAATATTGTTTGTTGTTGCAGGAAGTAAGTACACGCCACGAAGAACATTCTCCCAGTGTTGTGATGAAAATTGTACAATGTTTCTATGTAGCAAGTCCATCAGTGAACTAATGTGTGCAATATTGTTTGTTGTTGCAGGAAGTAAGTACACGCCATCGAAGAAGAACATTCTCCCAGTGTTGTGATGAAATTGTACAATGTTTCTATGTAGCAAGTCCATCAGTGAACTAATGTGTGCAATATTGTTTGTTGTTACAGGAAGTAAGTACACGCCACGAAGAACATTCTCCCAGTGTTGTGATGAAATTGAACAATGTTTCTATGTAGCAAGTCCATCAGTGAACTAATGTGTGCAATATTGTTTGTTGTTGCAGGAAGTAAGTACACGCCACGAAGAACATTCTCCCAGTGTTGTGATGAAATTGAACAATGTTTCTATGTAGCAAGTCCATCAGTGAACTAATGTGTGCAATATTGTTTGTTGTTGCAGGAAGTAAGTAAGTACACGCCACGAAGAACATTCTCCCAGTGTTGTGATGAAATTGAACAATGTTTCTCGAGAAGGCACTGCTTATGTACATTTCACTACTGAAGCCTGACTAGGACCCTAAGTTATTTTGTATTCTCTAGCATATTCATTTCCAATCTCTCAGAGCGATCGTTACAACTCCGGTGCAGTGAAAGTATAGTGTACAAGAATTTGTGAAATTCCAGTGTATAAGTGTACAGTGTTGTGTTTTTGTTTACCCTCGGACGATAAACTATCTGTTTCTTTGTTGTGGTTACATAGAGAACGTAAATCACGTCTGAGAGCGACTTTTATTGTTTGTTCTCGACAGAAATGTCTGGAACAGTTCATCTGTTCTGCTACAAGTATTGGCTATATTGTTGTGGGTTCTCAAATAAAACTCAACTTCTACCCGTGTTTAGACCTCTTTAGTGTTTTAATGTTGAAACATTCCTCTGCTAATTGTCTACAGTACTCTGCCACCTGTACTGGAGGAAGTACATGATCTACTAAAGTATAGTCTAATTGTTTTAAAGAGTTTACAATGAACGATGTATATACACTGTACTGTGTTGGCAATGGTGCAATGTACGGCCAAACATTTGTAAATTTAATTACTGTATTAAAATTGAAAAAATTATTTATAATTGCACAATTTGTTTTAAATTTTGAAATTGCACATTTCTAACCTACTCAGCTCTACGATAAATGATAATGTTTTGAAAGTGACCTTAATTCCACTGTAAAAATACAAGAAAGACCTTTTATATCTCTGAAAGTGTTATACATATGCATAGTGTTAGCAGTCTTGATGGGTTCAACACTGAAGTTTTTATTTTATAAACAATAGTTTCAACTTTTAGTTAGTTATTAATTTAATAGCAAATAAACTGAGAGCGATATTAATTATACTGATTTACTATAAAAAAATATTGTATACTATTTTTAACAGTAGCCAGGGTAGAACTACTATATACTGTATATACACAATGAGTTTTATAAAGTATCCTATAGCAATTTCTAATACTAAAGTATACATGGATACTGTTAATAGGTCACTGATGTATCCTGAAAATAAAAACGCCATTTTAAAACTGATCCAGACTTGAATTTGCTTGAGGCTCAGTTGGCAACAGTTGGATTTACCAGATCTTGTTCACTGTACACCTTGTGCATGTAACCATTTATGTGTACATTATGCTCTCAGTTCACTAACTGTAAGGATACCTCTGTCTGTTATAAGTTAACCGATGATTAGTTGTATCGTAATACACAGTTTTTTTTACAGACTTGTTTGTTTTAATTAGTAACCCATTTCTACCTTTCCTCTCAATCTTGTCAACAACAGGTAAGGTATTCCGTGCGCAGTGCTTGGATTTCTACCTTTCCTCTCAATCTTGTCAATAACAGGTCTAGTATTCCGTGCGCAGTGCTTGGATTTCTACATTTCTTCTCAATCTCGCCAATAACAGGTCTAGTACAGTATCCGTGTACAGTGCTTGGATTTCTACCTTTCTTCTAAATTTTGTCAATAACAGGTCTAGTATCCGTGTGCAGTGCTTGGATTTCAACCTTTTCCTCTCAATCTTGTCAATAAAGGTCTAGTATCCGTGCGCAGTGCTTGGATTTCTACCTTTCCTCTCAATCTTGTCAACAACAGGTCTGGTATTCCGTGTGCAGTACTTGGATTTCTACTTTTCCTCTCAATCTTGTCAACAACAGGTCTGGTATTCTGTGCGCAGTGCTTGGATTTCTACTTTTCCTCTCAATCTGTCAACAACAGGTCTGGTATTCTGTGCGCAGTGCTTGGATTTCTACCTTTCCTCTCAATCTTGTCAACAACAGGTCTGGTATTCCGTGTGCAGTACTTGGATTTCTACTTTTCCTCTCAATCTTGTCAACAATAGGTCTGGTATTCTGTGTGTAGTGCTTGGATTTTCTACCTTTCCTCTCAATCTTGTCAACAACAGGTCTGGTATTCCGTGCGCAGTGCTTGGATTGAGTGCAAGTCATCTCTGCCAGTAAACTCACATTGAATTCAGATTGCCCAGAGATTTTGTTTTAGATCAGTTAAAATATGTAGGCCTAACCATTTATATAAACGTGAGCAAGATTTAATAGTTTATTTTTGAATGTTGCCTCACGAAATATCTGCCATAATATTACATAAAGAATGAATAAAAACTTAAATGAAAACTTCCAATATGTGTATTAGAGGTCACAGCAAGACTTTTTTTAAAAAAGCTAACTGTTAACCTGCGACTTCTTACGGTTTTGAGCCGCAATACTAGACATAGCAGTTTTGTTTTTAACTCCTTAACTGCCACGCCCAAGTTGATAAAGGCGATATTACTTTGCGTTGATCTGCCATTCTGTGTTAACTCGTGCCAAACCGCTGCTTCGCTATAAAAAAGCAGCGGTAAGATGTACACATTGGCCTATAGTAGTGTTTATTTGAGCTACTACAAATCCACAGAAGTGCTGTTTAATTACTACTATACTTCGATGGTCGACTAAGGAACTACCACTAAAGCACAGGGTGAGGTTTTACCTGGACGTTAGAATGTTATTGTTTTCTAGTTTTTTTTTCAACTGCATTTTGAAGTTGCCATTATCAATTTTTTATTTTGATTGTGGTTTAGTCGATATGGCAGGAATTATTTGTAATAATTTTAAGGATCTCATGTAATTTTAAGATTTATCCAGATGCATTGGTGTGAGTTAGGCAACAATTTGTAAATTTTCTGAGAATGACGGCGATCAGAATGTGGACTCAATATACCACGATGAGATGTGATGAATTAGGAGATTCTGGTGGGAGTTTGGTAGAAAAAAGATGTTGCTGACTTTCATCATGGTGGACTAGAGCACGCTGCATGTATGCTAGCTGTGGAGCAGCTCTGTGCTCGGCAAATAAACCCTTCAGTACCGGGTGACAGCACCGTTGTAAACTTGTCACAAACTGGTTGGTTATTGATGTTCGTGTTTAAATGAACGACCATCAGAAGATATATGTACTGAAGTTTTTTTTTTTTTTTTGACTAATTTATTTACAATCTGTTTATATACAACAAACAATAAGTAAATTTGATGATAAATCTTAAGGACATGGTAACCTTAATTAACATAAACATTTAAGAGATTGTTCATCTTTAAAATCGATCAGCTAAGTTTAAGAAAATCATGTCTTTTTAGCCGAAAATTGATGGTCACTGTTGTCCAGCAGATTAATAGCCAAGTAGTTAGGATGAGAGTTTTAATTTGTTTTGATACTTGATGCAGAACTTTGGAATTTCTTCAGTAACAAAAGGGATATTCGTGTCTCTGTGAATGACTTCATTACGAACATACCATGGGGCCTGTAATATCTTTCGGAGAACTTTAGATTGGAAACGCTGTATAATTTCAATATTTGATGGTAGAAGCAACTCCCCACAGTTGAATTCCGTAAGTCCAGATGGGCTTTTAGAACAGTCTTGTACAACAACAGTTTGCTTTCTATTGATAAATGGGATTTGATCCCAAAAAGCCAATTTAGTTTTTGAAAATTTTGAATTTAATTGGAGCCTTTTGTTCCATATGTGTGGTTTCCAAGTCAGCTTCCTATCGAGATGTACACCCAGATACTTAGCTTCATTTCTTTGAGGAATTTGAATGTTGTTTAAAAACACTGGTGGACAGGTGTCATGTTTCAACGTAAATGTGACGTGAACAGATTTAGTTTCATTCACTTTAATTCTCCAAGTTTTAAGCCAAACTGTGATAGAATTTAAGTTAGTTTGTAGAATTTGTGATGCTACAACATGGTTGGAGTGGGGATGCCAGTACGGCAGTGTCATCGGCGAATGTTGCTGTCAAAGAATTTTGATTAGTTGGAATGTCTGCAGTGTGAAAATTAAAGTACAGCACTGGTCCTAGTACACTTTCCCTGAGGTACACCAGAGTTTATTTCATTCAGATCTGAAAGACAATCAGTAAACTTGATTTGAAAATACCTTCGTTCTAAATAAGATTTTATAATGTTGTAAACAGTGTGAGGTAGATGACTTTTTATTTTAAATTAAAAGAAGCCCTTCATGCCACACTTTGTCAAAGGCTTGACTCACATCGAGAAATGCTGCAGAACAAAATTTTCTTGATTCCAAATCTTGCCTTATTATATTAGCTACTCTATGGACTTGTTTCGATAGTGGGAGTGGTGCACTCTGAAACCAAACTGATGATTGGGAATTAAATTGCATTCAGTTATAAAAACCTGAAGTCGTTTTAAAAATAACTTTTCGAATAATTTAGAAGGTATAGGTAGTAGACTGATTGGCCTTGTAGGCACATTACTTCGTTTTTTGAGCGTTTTCCTAGGCTTAGGTAACCAACAATTATACTTGAGCCCACCTTCCAGATTAGTGATGGGAAGTATTCAAGCCTCAAAAATAGCTTTAAATACGAAGGTAAGAAAAGGAAGTGTATGGCCTTTCCCTAGGAAGCTCTTGTTAAATGATTACTTATCACTGTTATTAACTCATAACCCAGGGGCTCTCTTTGTTGGGGATTACAGATTTTGCGTACATCTCATTCATATATTTCAGATGGTTTAAAAGAGAGCCAAATAGCGTAGTGAGGAGTTGGTTAGCGTGAAATACAAGAAACTCATCTTAGTGGGAAGCAACATGATCTATTATCATAGTGTGTGTAGTCTACAGGGTATGGTCTTTGGAGAAACATTACTATAATATGTGCTCAGAGCATTACACTGCGGGCAAACAAATAGAGAGTACGACAGTTCGTGGATCTCTTGCTGTTACTTTTCGCCCCCACAAGTGTGATGTACCATCTGGTTTTTGAGTTATTGGAGGAGATCATGGGCACGTATTGCAGTCCGGCTGAGAGAGAGTTTCTGTGGAGTGCTTTTTGGTTTACTTTTCCATAAAGAAATTAGTCTGTTGGCTTCAGTTGGGGTTCTTCACTAAGCATATTTAGGGAGAAGATTTGAAGTGAATTCTTGAACACTATATGTTTTTTTATGCTTTTTAAGCAATAATCTTTTAACTGTTACTTGATGCTCTGTTAAAACATTGTTTTATCATCTTACATTTCTAGGAAGTCTTTGCCATATTCTTTCGGTAAGCGACGTTTTTTGAGCAATTGTGCTCGCCTTAATATACTTATTGGGTAATTGATAAAATTTGCCCACACGTTTTTTGTCATTATTAAGGGGGGTTCGGTAGTATGCCATATCCCTTTCCCATGGTTAATTTGGCCAATTGTAATGTACCTTTTTCTCTAGAAACCTTTAAAGCTATCCTCCAATCAAACTTTAGGACACTTACTATTTTAAGACACTTTGTTAACTATTTAGAGAGCGGAAACAGAATGTTAAAAAAAGAAGTTTTCAACCTTATTTTTTAATTTGTTGTAAAATAAAAAATTTATTAATTTCTTGTTAAAAATAATATAATTACATTATAATTTTATTCTTGCAATAAAAAATTTTAAAAATAGATTTTTATAATGTTTTCCGCCTCTAAATGGTTAACAAAGGTCTAAATAGTAGTGTCCTTAAAAGTTTGATGATGGATTAGCTTTTAAAGGGGTTTCTGAGAAAAAAGGTACATAAAATTAAACCATGGCGAATGGATAGGGCCGCATTTACCGATACCCCCCCTTGTTCAGACGTTGCACTTCCAAGCAGATTTATGAAACACAGTATAATTAAAAAAAATTCGTTCCCCACAGCTGTCTGTCTAATTTCCTCTACTTGTTTTAATGTGATATATTACACGGAGACTTAAAACTGGTTCAGTTTAACGCTTTCACGAAACTTCACCCAGTTTTGTGCCTTTGTTCGATAAGGGACGCTGCCTTTTTCTTTCAATACAAATGACCTGAACTTATTGATAGGTCATGATCCGGAGGAGATGTGAGGAAGTGACTTCGGACGGACAATTTTCAATAGAGTGTGAAAACATTCGACCTCCATATAGTTAGGAGAAATACCTCCCGTA